>NC_045959.1:69846556-70146556 GCF_010909765.2 Amblyraja radiata | reverse complement strand
TGAGTTCACTGAGATCTGGCATTAAATCGTGGTGTTCAGAGCTTGAATCTGGCATTGATTTCCAGGTGATCTGCTCCCACTACCTTCTAGATATTCAGCCGGAGGATATCTTTGTTGCGTGCAGATACAAGATATCTCTCCCATTTTATCTATCTTCTGCCTAAGCCTTCAGTGCAGTGTTGGAAAAAACCTTGGAACCCACTCTCTCTGAAGCTGTATTGTTCTTCAATAGGTCTCAGGTCCACATTATGTCCCGCATAATTGCCTGCACGGTGGCGCAGTGGTAGAATTGCTGCCTTACAGCACCAGAGGCCTGGGTTCGATCCTGACTATGTATGCTGTCTGTATGGAGTTTGTACATACAACCACATGGGTTTTCTCTGGGAGTTCCGGTTTTCCTTCCACCATCCAAAGGTGTACATGTTTGTAGGTTAATAGGCATCGCTAAAAATTGTAAACTGTCCCATGTTTAGGATAGTACAAGTGTGTGGGGTGATCATTGGTCGGCGTGGACTCAGTGGGTCGAAGGGCCTGTTTCCGCGTTGCATCTACGATAAACTAAACTAAACTAAACTCCAACTTCATGATGCACCAACATTAATGGGCTCAAGCCAGCTGCATGCAAATCTAGCGAACTGTAGCTGGGGACATTTATGCAGCAATGGAGTTATTGATGGCTGAACACTGATAATCTTTTTGAAATGGCTTCTTCTTCTTGTCGAGGCCACACACAAGATTAGAAGTCGTTCACCCAGAGCTGAATACACTTCTCGGCATGTGCATGCATTGGTGTCCGTCTTGCGCTTCTTGTGCTTCTTGTGGTGAAAAGATTAGTGGAAACAGTGCCGCGACCTGAACGCTCTTTCCGTGACTGACAATGTAAATTGTTTTGTGCTTGCTTTAAGATCAGTAGGTATGGATTAATTTTGAATTGCATTTCCCATTCTCTTTTAGGGGGCAATTGAAGACAACCTCAGTAGTTTCTAGTTCTAGGTCTGAACAACTCTCATAAATGTATTTACAAATCCAGAATCAGGTCACAGAAAAGTATTAATCATTTATTTTTATACTAAGAAGGTAGAGCTTTACCCTTGGTTTTGCTTAGAATATAGAACAAAGAAAAGTACTACACATGAACAAGGCCTTCAGCCCACCATGTCTGTGCCAAACATGACGCCAAATTAAATTTTTCTCATCTGTCTGCATGTGATCCATATCTCTATTTATAAATTAATCTAGTCATACAGCGCAGAAACAGGCTCTTCGTCACAACATGCCCACGCCGACCAACATGTCCTATTGACACTAGTTTAACCCATATTCCTTTAAACCTATAAACTTATCCATGTGCCTTTCTCATTGGCAGCTCTCAGTCTCGAAGAACCATGCTTCTGCACCGCAATCAGGTCTCCAGGGTCTTTGCAAGTGTTGGCAAGGTCTGCAGTGGCTGACCAGCCCAATTCTGCAGTGACAGTCTGCTGCTATAGGAACAGATATAGGAGGCCTTTGAGGTTTTAGAAGCTTGTTTCTTGCTGCCGGCCCTCCTCTCTGCAGCACGAGCTGACACACTGAAACGATCGTGTCGATGGTGGACCTGCCTGCTCTAAAGCCACATTGGGATTCTGGGCACACACGCTAAGCCAGCACCTGAAGCCTGTTGAGAATTATCCGTGTGAAGACCTTGCCCACAGTACTCAGCAGCGAGATTCCTCTATAATTATTACAGTCGCTGTGGTTCCCCTTGTTCTTGTAGAGTGTTATGATAGACAATAGACAATAGACTATAAAGTGCAGGAGTAGGCCATTTGACCCTTCAAGCCAGCACCGCCATTCAATGTGATCATGGCTGATCATCCACATGTCTTGTGAGACTTCCTCCCAGCACAGACAAAGCGGATCGTACAGAGACTGCAGAATTTCACTGCAGATGTGATTCAGTGTAGCAAAGGGCGGAGTCATGCATTTTAGTAATAAGAATAAAGGCGTAGATTATTTTCTAAATGGAGAGCGAATCAAGAAATCTGTGGTGTAAAGGGACTTGGGAGAGCTGGTGCAGGACTCCCAAAAAGTTTTCACCCTACAATCAGCTGACATTGTTTTTTGCATATCTTTCATTCATCGTTCTATATCTCTCCACATCACTGTCTATATCCCTCGTTTTCCTTCTCCCTAACCAGTTTCAAGAAAGGTTTTGACCCGAAACTTCACCCTCTCTTTCTCTCCAGAAATGTTGCCTGTCCCGCTGAGTTACTCCAGCTTTTTGTATATCTCCCAAAAGGTTAATTTGCAAGTCGAATCTGTAGTAAGGAAGGCAAATTCAATGCTAACATTTATATCGAGAGGACTGAAATACAAAAACAGAGATGTGATGTGGATATAAAGCGCTGGTCAGGCCGCATTTGGAGTACTGTGAGCAAATGTGGGCCCCATATCTGAGGAAAGATGTGCTGGCTCTGGAGAGGGTCCAGAGGAGGTTTACAAGAATGATTCCAGGAATGAGTGGGTTAGCATATGATGAGCATTTGACAGCACTGGGCCACTACTCGCTGGAGTTTAGAAGTTGAGGGCGCACCTCATTGAAACTTCAGAATAATAAAAGGCATAGATAGAGTGGATGTGGAAAGGATGTTTTCACTGGTGGGAGTCTAGGACCATAGGTCATAGCCTCAGAATTAAAGGGAGTTTTTTAGAAATTAGGTGAGGAGGAACATCTTTAATCAGTGGTTAGTTCATCTGTGGAACTCATTGCCACAGAGGGCTGTGCAGGCCAAGTCAGTGGATATTTTTAAGGCAGAGATAGACAAATTCTTGATTAGAACGGGTGTCAAGAGTTATGGGGAGAAGGCAGGAAAATGGGATTAGGAGGCAGAGATCAGCTATGATTGAATGGCGGAGTAGACTCAATGGGCCGAATGGCCTAATTCTACTCCTATAACTTATGAGCTTGTGAACTTGGCATGCTTGATAATTTCTGATGGTATTCCGTCATTTCCTGTGGACTTACCACAGGATTGAGAGTCAATGGCTTTGGCAAGTTCCTCCATTGTTGGTATGTCATCCAGTTCTCCCGTCACTAGTAAGGTTTTTATGCTATTGAGAGCAATCTCAGTGACTGATGTTTCTTGCAAATATAATTCCGAGTAGTGCTGCACCCATCTGCATAGGGTCTGCTCACATGGATGAAAGTAGGAAAGTATGGCAGTGTGCTTGTTTTTGATGACTGGCAACATCTCCTGTAGACTGGTCCTAAACCAGTCCTGGATTGCTCATAGCCTTGACGGCAGCTTTGTAGATGGTGTCTCTGATGGAATACCATCTTACAGTGGCATTCTACTCTGGGTGATGACACAGGAACTTCACAAGGGTGCTCACAAACTCTTCATTACCTTTATGTAAAGGTTTGATTTTGCTTCAAACAGATAGCAACACATAAATTTGTATTAAACCATTCAAATCTTTATTTTGCCCAGGTGGGTGTAGCAGTAAACTCCAACAGTATGTAAAATACAGACTATAGAGCCACTCTATCCCCACACAAAGAGGTAATGTTCAATCAGATACATTTATACCCCAATAATCAGCAATTCAGCAATACTTTATCTTACGAAGCATTGTACAGCCTCTTGCCTGTTAGGATTGGCAGGTTCTTCCGATAGAGGAAAGGTTAGCTCATGTATGGTTATGCTGAAGAAGCTATTTTATTTGCAGATTCAAGCATTCGTTTTTTTACCTGTTGACGCACGTTACAATCTTGTAAAAGAGTACGAGCCAAGTGTCTGAACATTTTCCTGATGTTTATATCATAGGGAAAAGCATTCATGTATTTGTGCTGTTATCTCGCTAGTGTTATGGAAGAAGGACGAAAACATTTTTGTTATGATGCTGTAGCCTAGCTAGTGTAATAGGAGAAAGCCTTTCAGTTAGCCTTGTTATAGGAGAATGGTTAAGCATCCATTTTATTGCTTCTAAATCTACAGCTGAATCAATTTTGTAACTTTAAAATCTTTAAACTTTCTCATTGCTGTCAGCAGTGTTGGCAATGTTAATGCAAGGACGACCCTTAGGTTTAGCTCGCTGCAGCTTGCGCAGCTGTAGTCACACTTTGCTGCACACTAGGGCAGCCATGGTGGCGCAGTGGTAGAGTTGCTGCCTTACAGCTCTTGCCGTGCCGGAGACCCAGGTTCGATCCTGACTATGGGTGCTGTCTGTACGGAGTTTATGCGTTCTCCCCGTGACCGCGTGGGTTTTCTCAGAGATCTTCAATTTCCTCCCACACTCCAAAGACGTACAGGTATGTAGCATAATTGACGTGGTGTATGTGTAAATTGTCCCGAGGGTGTGTAGGTAAGTGCTAATGTGCGGCGATCGCTGGTTGGCGAGGACTCGGTGGGTCGAAGGGCCTGTTTCTGTGCTGTATCTCTAAGCAAAGCAAAGCTGAAACTAAACTAGGGCATCTAGATGCTTCTTAAATGTTGTGAAAGTACCTGCCTGAACTACCTCCTCTGTCAGCTCGTTCCATACATCCACCACCCTTTGTATGAAAAAGTTACCCCTCAGATCCCTATTAAATATTTCCCCCCTCACCTTCAACCTGCATTATTCCTAGGATGGTTTCAAGGAGTAACTGCAGCAAAATGCTGCATGATATGTTGCCACGTTTGTTGACTTTTTGGAACCATATTTTTGAAGCTGAATACAACGTGTAACTCCTTAGCTGAAATCATCAAAACAAGTTTCTATCCCTCATTATTTAGTTGTGCCACTATAATTACTGTGTGTTTACTTTCAGACCTGTGGGACATTCAGATGGTGCCTGGTTCATGATGTAATGACTAAATAACTCAGCAAATGTAATTGTTGCTTGGAACTTGGCTGATAATTGAATTGCTGCACCAGTGTATCACTTATTGAATCCAGCTTTATGGCAAGGAGTAAAAGCAGAAAATGCTGAAATACTTAGCAGGTCAGGTGCAGGTATGTTAAAGCCCACTCCATTCATTTCAAATAAAAACAGAAATGCTGGAAACATTGAACAGCTTCAGTGTAAAGAGAAACTGTTAATGTTTTGGGTCACGGAGCCATAATCAGAACAGGGAGAGAGAGAAAACAAGTTACGTAGCTTAGGCGGCAGGGAATGCAGGGAAGGCAGGTGTGTGGAACACAAAGAATATCTCTGATAGGATATATCATCGTAGAGATGTATAGAAGTAGAGATGGAGGAAAACTTCAAATTCATAGTAGTCAATATTACCAACAACATCCCCTGGACCACCCATATTTAAGCAATGACCACGAAGGCACACCAATGCCTCTACTTCCTTAGAAAGCTTAGGAAGTTTGGCATGTCGCTGACAAACTGTCACCAACTTCTATAGATGCATCATAAAAAGCATTTTATCCCAGCTTGGTTTGGGAACAGCTCCATCTAAGACCGCAAGACATTGTACGAATGTGGGCGCAGCCCAGGCCACCACACAAACCAACCTCCCTTCTATTGAAGGTATATCAGTCTGAAGAAGAGTTTTGGCCCGAAACATCGCCTATTTCCTTCGCTCCATAGATGCTGCCGCACCCGCTGAGTTCCTCCAGCACTTTTGTCTACCTTTGATTTTCCAGCATCTGCTGTTCCTTCTTAAACAACTCCCTTCTATTGACTCCATTTATACCTCACACAGCCTCAGCAAGGTCAGCAGCATAATCAAGCACCAGTCACACCCTGACCACTCCCTCTTCACCCCTCTCCCATCAGGCAAAAGGTATAGGTGAGAAAAAGCACACCACCAGATCAGTGACAGTTTCTTCCCAGCTGTTATCAGGCAACTGAATTATCCTACCATAGCCAGAGAGCAGTGCTGAACTATCTACCTCTTTGATGACCTTTGGACTATGTTTGATCAGACCTTGCTGGCTTTACCATGCACTAAACATTATTCCCTTATCAAGCATCTATACACTGTAAATGGATCGATTATAATCATGTATTGTTTTCCCACTGACTAGTTAGCACTCAGAAAAAGTTTTTCACTGTACCTCGGTACACATGACAATAAACTGAACTGAAACTGAAACCGATAGGATGTGACATTATGTCAGTTAAGGGACAATTAGCTTTGTCTGTGTAATGTGTTGGAGTCATACAACGTGGAAACAGGCCCTTCAGCCCAACATGCGCACTCCAATGCACCCTCTACACTAATACCACCTGGCTGCATTTGGCCCATATTCCTCTAAACCTATCCTATACATGCACTTGTCCAAATATATTTTGCCCGTTTTGATAGTACTGTCTCAACTACCTCCTTTGGCAACTTGTTCCATATACCTACCACCCTCTGTGTATAAAAGCTGCATTCAATCTTTCCCCCTCACATTAAGCCTATGTCCTCGGGTTCTTGATACCCTACTATGGGCAAACTATTTTGCATTTATCTATCCCTCTCATATACACTGCTGTAAGATCACCCTTTATCCCCCTCGCTCCAAGGAGTAAAGTCCTAGTCTGGTTAACCTCTCTCTCTATAGCTCAGACCCTCAGGTCCTAGCAACACCCTTGTAAATCGTCTCTGCACCATTTCCAGCTTAATAATATCTAAGTGTTGCTAACAGTAATGGACTGGGACATGTGCAGCAGCCAAACCAATAAAAAAGAAAAGAAAATCTGAGCCAAATAGATGACAGGTCGAAATGACCAGTTCAGATATAAACAGTAAGAAAGCATAATTTATTTAAAGTTGGAGAATCCTTTGCTATAAAGCGCCCAGAGGCAAGATGTTGTTCTTCTCAGCTTGCATTTAGTCTCTATGTAAAAGTGTGGGAGTTGTCGGACAGAAAGGTTAGAGTGGGGGTGGGAAAGTCAATTAAAGAGTCAGGCAACTGGACGCTTAAGAGCCTGTCCCACTTGGCGATTTTTTCGGCGACTGCCGGCATCATTGACTGACGTATCAGGTCACCGAAAAATACACGGCGTGACGCGGCATGATGACGTATGATGTGGCGGTGATGCGGCATGACGACGTATGATGCGGTGGTGACGCGGCGTGATGATGAATGACGCGCGGTGTTTTTTCAAGTGTCGCAACGTTTTTTTCGTCGCCACTGGATTTTGAAATGTTCCAAATCTTTTGGCGACACTGATATGACGCCAGCAAAATCGCCAAGTGGAGCAGGCCCTTTATGCTGATTCCTGTGAACTAAACGCAGATTGTTTCACAAAATGATCACCTGAACTGTATTTCATAATTTTATAAGTAATAGGAGCAGAGTATGGCCATTGCGTTCAGCCCATCTCATCTACTAAGTCACTAAATCATGGCTGATCTATCTCTCCCTCTCAACTCCATTCTCCTGCCTTCTCCCCATAACCTCTGACATCTGTACTAATCAAGAGTCTATCTATCTCTGCCTTAAAAATATTAATTGACATGGGCTTCACAGCCTTCTGTGGCAATGAATTCCACATTTGACAATTCCACACCTGAAATATCAACTATCCGTGTTGTCCAGAGATGCTATCTGGTGCACTGAGTTACTCTAGAACTCTGTGCCTTTTTTTTTGTAAACCAGCATCTGCAGTTCCTTGTTTTCATCTTTTAGGTTATCTGTTTTGTATTACAATGCTATCTGTATGAGATGGTTGTGGGCACATAGGCTGCTCTAGTTACTGCATTACTGCACATTAAAATGATTTAATTACCTATAAAATATTTGACAGTGCCCAGAGTTTTTTAAAGGCTGTTTGTATGCAAGTCTATTTACCTTCCTAATCAGCAACTCTTATTAAATTAGCGAGTAAGGAAACCGTATGGATAATTAAACATAGTTTTGAGTATTGCTCCATTGTTCAACTGCGCGCTAATGTGAATCGAAGTAACCTGTTCACATACCCTGTTCACATAGCTTAACAAACACATCTGGCTTCTGACCCTGACCATTTACAACTGTGGATGAAACATTTGATTTTTTAGAATTAGCATTCCCAATTTCACACTAATTCAATGTATTTCTAAAACTTTCAAAAACAGATCTGTTGCTTGATAGGTTAGAAAAGCATCACAGAGTGATAGCAATTTTTATTTGCCAATTAAAGCTAAATAAGTGATTTTTTCTGAGGGCAGATTTTGAAAAGGAAATATTAGTCTCTTGACAAGTAGAGCTGGTAAGTATAACATTAATTTGCATATCTAAAACCATTCTTGAGTTCATGTAATAAGTCTGAATTGGCATTTTATTCAACATTTTCTGTCTTTGATAAACTAAAGGTGAATCAGATTGCACCGAAGCAGGCGCACGTCTGTACCTGGCGGAAATGGTTATGGAGAGGGGGGAGGATTGTTTATTTCTCAGTATTTTACCCCATTGTGATTAATAAAGCTGGTTTCAGTGGGAATTTCTTGCACTTCCATCAGCTACGGTAAAGATTCAAGACTTACCAAATCTGTCATAGCCCTTGTCTACATGAAGAACCGATCAACTTTACCCACATTAGTGGCAGCTCATTGAAATGCACATGGATGAAATTCCAGTGCCCAACCCCACCAAGTTGTTGCTTGTGGCAGATGTCATCTTGCAGGATAACGGTTGAATCCAGACCTCTGGAGGATGGACATCACAGAGCAACTGCAGATTAGTGCAGACATGGGAAGAACATGGTGTACAGGAGTTGGGTAGTGGGTGAAAAGGAATCAAGGGATATGGGGAGAAAGCAGGAATGGGGCACTATTTCGGGATTATCAGCCATGAATGGTGGTGCTGGCTTGAAGGGCCAAATGGCCTGCACCTATTTTCTATGTTTCTCTGTGACCTTTTTGTGTAAACCAGCACCTACAATTTGCCACTGCTACACGGGTGGTTTTAACTGAATAAGGGGGGTGGGGTGTCAAATGGGATAGTTGAGGATAGAGTTAAAGGGAAAGGGTTTCTTAAATTTGTGAGCGGAGAGGCAGAGGGGTGTAAAATGAGGGTAGAAGCAATTGGTAGCAAGGTGAAAAGTAAAAGTGGCAGGCAGACAAATCCAGGGCAAAAATCAAAAAGGGCCACTTTTCAACATAATTGTATAAGGGGTAAGAGTGTTGTAAAAACAAGCCTGAAGGCTTTGTGTCTCAATGCAAGGAGCATTCGTAATAAGGTGGATGAGTTGAATGTGCAGATAGCTATTAATGACGATGATATAGCTGGGATCACAGAGACATGGCTCCAGGGTGACCAAGGCTGGGAGCTGAACATCCAGGGATATTCAATATTCAGGAGGGATAGACAGAAAGGAAAAGGAGGTGGGGTAGCGTTGCTGGTTAGAGAGCAGATTAACGCAATAGAAAGGAAGGACATTAGCTTGGAGGATGTGAAATCAATATGGGTATAGCTGCGAAACACTAAGGTGCAGAAAACGCTAGTAGGAGTTGTGTACAGGCCACCTAACAGTAGTAGTGGAGTTGGGAATGGCATCAAACAGGAAATTATAAATGTGTGCAACAAAGGTAAAACAGTTATAATGGGTGACTTCAATCTACATATAGATTGGGTGAATCCAATTGGCAAGGGTGCTGAGGAAGAGGATTTCTTGGAATGTATGTGGGATAGTTTTCTAAACCAACATGTAGATGAACCAACGAGAGAGCAGGCTATTCTAGACTGGGTATTGAGTAATGAGGAAGGGTTAGTTAGCAGTCTTGTTGTGCGTGGCCCCTTGGGCAAGAGTGACCATAATATGGTTGAGTTCTTCATTAGGATGGAGAGTGACATTGTTAATTCAGAAACAAGGGTCCTGAACTTAAAGAAAGGTAACTTTGAGGGTATGAGACGTGAATTGGCCAAGATTGACTGGCAATTGATTCTTAATGGGTTGACGGTGGATTTGCAATGGAAGGCATTTAAAGACTGCATGGATGAACTACAACAATTGTTCATCCCAGTTTGGCAAAAAAATAAATCAGGGAAGGTAGTGCATCCGTGGATAACAAGAGAAATCAGGGATAGTATCAAAACAAAAGATGAAGCATACAAATTATCCAGAAAAAGCAGTCCACCAGAGGACTGGGAGAAATTCAGAGACCAGCAGAGGAGGACAAAGGGCTTAATTAGGAAAGGGAAAATAAATTATGAAAAAAAACTGGCAGGGAACATAAAAACTGACTGCAAAAGTTTTTATAGATATGTAAAGAGAAAAAGATTAGTTAAAACAAATGTAGGTCCCTTGCAGTCAGAAACAGGTGAATTGATCATGGGGTACAAGGACATGGCAGACCAATTGAATAACTACTTTGGTTCTGTCTTCACTAAGGAAGACATAAATAATCTGCCGGAAATAGCAGGGGACCGGGGGTCAAATGAGATGGAGGAACTGAGTGAAATCCAGGTTAGCCGGGAAGTGGTGTTAGGTAAATTGAATGGATTAAAGGCCGATAAATCCCCAGGGCCAGATAGGCTGCATCCCAGAGTACTTAAGGAAGTAGCCCCAGAAATAGTGGATGCATTAGTGATAATTTTTCAAAACTCTTTAGGTTCTGGAGTAGTTCCTGAGGATTGGAGGGTAGCTAATGTAACCCCACTTTTTAAAAGGGAGGGAGAGAGAAAACGGGGAATTACAGACCAGTTCGTCTAACGTCGGTAGTGGGGAAACTGTTAGAATCAGTTATTAAAGATGGGATAGCTGCACATTTGGAAAGTGGTGAAATCATTGGACAAAGTCAGCATGGATTTATGAAAGGTAAATCATGTCTGACGAATCTTATAGAATTTTTCGAGGGTGTAACTTGTAGAGTGGATAAGGGAGAACCAGAGGATGTGTTATATCTGGACTTTCAGAAGGCTTTCGACAAGGCCCCACATAAGAGATTAGTATACAAACTTAAAGCACACAGTATTGGGGGTTCAGTACTGATGTGGATAGAGAACTGGCTGGCAGACAGGAAGCAAAGAGTAGGAGTAAACGGGTCCTTTTCACAATGGCTGGCAGTGACTAGTGGGGTACCGCAAGGCTCAGTGCTGGGACCCCAGCTATTTACGATATATATTAATGATTGCGGATGACACGAAGCTGGGGGGCAGTGCTAGCTGAGAGGAGGATGCTAGGAGGCTGCAAGGTGACTTGGATATTGTGGGTGAGTGGGAAAATGCATGGCAGATGCAGTATAATGTGGAAAAATGTGAGGTTATCCACTTTGGTTGCAAAAACAGGAAAGTAGACTATTATCTGAATGGTGGCCAATTAGGAAAAGGGGAGATGCAACTAGACCTGGGTGTCATGGTACACCAGTCATTAAAAGTAGGCATGCAGGTGCAGCAGGCAGTGAAGAAGGCGAATGGTATGTTAGCATTCATAGTAAACGAATTTGAGTATAGGAGCAGTGAGGTTCTACTGCAGTTGTACAGGGTCTTGGTGAGACCACACCTGGAATATTACGTACAGTTTTGGTCTCCTAATCTGAGGAAAGACATTCTTTCCGTTGAGGGAGTACAGAGAAGATTCACCAGGCTGATTCCTGTGATGTCAGGACTTTCATATGAAGAAAGACTGGATAGATTTGGTTTGTACTCGCTAGAATTTAGAAGATTGAGGTGGGATCTTATAGAAACTTTCAAAATTCTTAAGGGGTTGGACAGGCTAGATGCAGGAAGATTATTCCCGATGTTGGGGAAGTCCAGAACAAGGGGTCACAGTTTAAGGATAAGGGGGAAATCTTTTAGGACCGAGATGAGGAAAACATTTTTCACACCGAGAGTGGTGAATCTGTGGAATTCTCTGCCACAGAAGGTAGTTGAGGCCAGTTCATTGGCTATATTTAAGAGGGAGTTAGATGTGGCCCTTGTGGCTAAAGGGATCAGGGGGTATGGAGAGAAGGCAGGTACAGGATTCTGAGTTCTCAAGAAGGAACTGCAGATGCTGGAAAATCAAAGGTACACAAAAAAGCTGGAGAAACTCAGCGGGTGCAGCAGCATCTATGGAGCGAAGGAAATAGGCAACGTTTCGGGCCGAAACCCTTCTTCAGACTGGATACTGAGTTGGATGATCAGCCATGATCATATTGAATGGCGGTGCAGGCTCGAAGGGCCGAATGGCCTACTCCTGCACCTATTTTCTATGTTTCTACAGTTCCTTGTTTCCACATTTTTCCTTATACAAGGTTAAGGTGGAATTATAAATTAATGACTTGCATGCTCATGTCTTTCCGGAGTAACTCTGTTATGGGACTTTTTCACGGGGCGAGTTGACGCAAGATGTCACCAGAGTGAAGTGGTCGTGGTCCAGCACGAGTCTCGCACGATATAACGGGGGGTAGATAAAGAGTTCCCACGGTACTCGGCATTTCTGTTATTTGTGCGAGTGACTTGTCCGTCTCCCGAGCTTTCGCGTTAAATCTTGAATGAACATCGTGAACTACACGTGACACAAATGATGTCACTTTTTTTTTCACACACTATAAATATCCTCCCTTGGTTGAATTGGCTCATTTGGAGACATGTTTTACTGTGTATGTGGGAGACACAGATGGACTGAGCACAGTACCTCGGTCTTACTGTGTGTGGGAGAGGGGGAGAAAGAGACGTACACTCACAGAGGCAGAGTCTCTCAGCCTGTGTAAGAGGGAGGGAGGAGAGAGAGAGAGAGGCACACACAAGGTGGATGTGAAATCTCACCTGCCTGTTTCAGTGACAGACACCCGCCGCCAGTAAATGAAGACACCCCCATCTGTCTCCCCCTCCTCTCCCTCGACTATAATCTTTAAAAGGGACTTTAAAAGGGACTTTACTGAAAGGTTACGCATTTATCGACCACAGGCAGCATATCAGAAGGGTCTCGATATCTCTGGAGAAAAAGAATAGGTGGCGATTCGAATCGGAACCCTTCTTCAGACATCCTAATCGGAATTGAGTCTGAAGATGTGTCTCGTCCCGAAACATCAGCTATTTTTCTCCAGAGATGCTGCTTGACTCGCTGAGTTACTCCAGCGTTTTGTGTCTGTCTTCGGTTTAAACCAGCATGTGCAGTTCACTCCTTACACGGGTCTCTGGAGAACATTGATTGGTAGCGTTCCGGACCCTGCTTCGGAAAGGCATCGATCGCTAGTCGGCGAGGACTCCGAGCTGTATCTCTCAAAGAAGGACATGTGAAAAATTTCTCACGGACCATAAAAATGCGTAACCTTTCAGTAAAGTCCCTTTAAAGTCCCTTTTAAAGATTATAGTTATTTTCTTGAATCTCATTAACATACATCATGAATAAGTTGATGTCCATATGCGGATGCAAATCTTTATTTTTATTTATTTTTTAAATTCAATCCCACAGAAGACAATTTTTACTCACCTTCTGTCCCCTCTGTCCAGCTTCCGGGTTCACCGTTCGCAGGAGTTCCCACGGTAACCGCAAGAGTTATTACGGATATCGCACTGGCCACTACGTCCATATAATGTTGCAATACTCAACCACAAGTGTACAAGTCACTCTTGGAGAAATTCAAACTTTCTTGAATTTTCTCCCGAGTGACCAAGATACACGATTACCTGCCGTTAGCGCTACGGTGGTCCACGGTGGTCCACGAATGCCGTACTGTTACCGCACGAGGTTCCCACGATGTTAAACTCTGGTTAACTCTTGCGTCAAGTCGCCCCGTGAAAAGGCCGCTTAAGTCATTTCTAGATCCAAAGGTACCTTTGGAAGATATTGGTGGGACTACACCTGGAATAATATGTACAATTCTTCCCGGTGACCTCATAGGTATTTATAAAATTATGAAGGGCACAGATAAGGTGGCTGTCACCTAAAGAGTCGTAACTTTTGGCTGGTAAGGCTGGTAAATTTATTTTTCCCAGGATAGAGGATTAAAAAAAGTGGGCATAGGTTTAAGATGAGAGGTTGAAGATTTAAAGAGGACCTGAGAGGCAGGTTTTCACACAGTGGGTAATGGGCATGTGAATAAAACTGCCAGAGGACGTGGTAGAAGCAGATAGAATTCAACATTAAACATTAATGTTGAAATTCAATATTATTTGGATATGGGGCAAATGCAGGCAAATGGGAAATGGTCAGCATGCATGAGTTGAGCTAAAGGGCCACCTGTCTGCATGACATGATTATAATAAAAAACATTATTGAAGAAATTGCCGAACCATTAACTCATATCTGTAACTTGTCTTTTCAATCCGGTAAATTTCCAAACAAAATGAAAATAGCTAAAGTAATACCATTATATAAAACTGGGGATAGACACCATTTCACAAATTACAGGCCTGTTTCTTTACTCTCCCAATTCTCCAAGATCCTTGAAAAACTTTTTACAGAAAGACTTGACAATTTCATTGAAAAACATAAGCTTTTGGTCGACAGTCAATATGGATTCCGGACAGACAGATCAACATCTATGGCACTAATGGAACTAATTGAGGAAATCACAAATTGCATAGATAATAAAAAACTTGCAGTGGGAATATTTATAGATTAAAAAAAAGCATTTGATACTGTAAATCATGACATTTTACTCATGAAACTGGATAAGTATGGCATCAGAGGGGTTGGACTGGATTGGGTGAGAAGCTATTTAAGAAACAGGCAACAATTTGTAGAAATAGGTGAACATAAATCAACTTACATGAACATAACTTGTGGAGTACCTCAAGGGTCTGTGTTAGGTCCAAAGCTTTTCATAATGTACATTAATGACATATGTAAAGTATCAAATATACTGAAATTGATTATATTTGCCGATAATACGAATATTTTTTGTTCCGGTGACAATTTGAAGCAGCTTTTGGAAGTGATCACATCAGAAATGAATAAATTAAAACAGTGGTTTGATGTCAACAAATTGTCTCTAAATTTAAGCAAAACAAAGTTTATGCTATTTAGAAAACATAAAATAAACCCTCCAGTACAATTGAAAATAGATAACATAAGTATAGAAAGAGTATATGAAAATAAATTTCTTGGTGTGATCTTAGACCACAAAATCTGCTGGAAACCACATATAAACCATGTCAAAGCAAAACTGGCAAAGTCTATAGCAATATTGGGAAAATCAAGACACATTCTGGACCACAAATCATTACATACTTTGTATAATACACTCATATTGCCATATCTGAGTTACTGTGTGGAGATACCTACAAAACCAACCTACAGCCGTTATGCACATTACAAAAAAGAGCAATAAGAATTATCAATAACGTTGGATATCTTGAACATACCAATTTATTATTCTTAAAGTCACAACTGTTCTTCACGGCGGACGAGGTGAGAGCTGAGCTGAGGAGGTTGCGCCCTGGTAAAGCAGCTGGCCCTGATGGTGTATGTCCCAGGCTACTAAAAGACTGTGCGGCTCAGCTGGCGGAGCTGCTCCAGACCATTTTCAACCTGAGCCTCCAGTCAGGGAGGGTACCAGGTCTGTGGAAAACATCATGTCTCGTGCCGGTTCCCAAAGCAGGGCGGCCGACCGAGATCAACGACTACAGACCGGTGGCCCTTACATCCCATATCATGAAAACAATGGAGCGGCTACTCATTCGTCTCCTGAGACCACAAGTCCAGCACGCACTCGACCCACTACAGTTTGCATACCAGGAGAACATTGGGGTGGATGACGCAGTCCTCTACATGCTGCACCGGATCTACTCCTTTTTGGACAAACCCGGTGGCTATGTGAGGATTATGTTCTTCGACTTCTCAAGTGCGTTCAACACCATCCAACCCCTGATTCTGAATGACAAGCTTAAGAAGATGGGGGCGGATTCCACATTTATCTCCTGGATATACGACTACCTGACGGGTCGACCACAGTTTGTCAAGCTGGGGGACAGTGTCTCTGGCACAGTGGTGTGCAATGTTGGAGCCCCACAGGGAATGGTTCTGGCCCCGTTCCTCTTCACCCTGTATACAGCAGACTTTAACTATAAGTCTGACACATGCCACGTACAGAAATATTCAGATGATACAGCGATTGTGGCATGTGTAAGGAACGGGCAGGAGGAGGAATACAGGAACTTGACCAGTGCCTTTTGTGCCTGGAGTGAAGAGAACTGTCTCATCCTGAACACAACTAAGACTAAAGAGATGGTGGTTAACTTTGGCAGGTCCAAGCTCCCCTTCAGCCGGTCAACGCTGCAGGGGCTGACATTGAGGTGGTGCAGACATATAAATACCTTGGAGTGCACCTTGATAACAAACTGGACTGGTCTGTCAACTATGACTCCCTCTACAAAAAAGGCCAGAGCAGACTCTTTTTCCTCAGAAGGCTATAATCCTTCAATGTGTGTAATGATATGCTGCACATGTTTTACAACACTGTGGTTGCAAGTGTTATTTTCTACGCTGTTGTCTGCTGGGGCAACAGCATTAGTGCAAAAAACAACAAGAAGCTGGACAAACTGGTTAAACGAGCTAGCTCAGTGCTGGAGGGGAGAGTAGACTCTGGGATGGATGTGCTTGAGAGGCATATGAGGCACAAGGTGCAGGTCATCCTGAAAAACCCCGGGCATCCCCTCCATGTAATTCTGGAGAGTCAAAAGAGCACTCGGAACAACAACCGGCTCCTCTCCCTGCCCTGTAGAACGGAGCGGTTCAGGAGTTCCTTCACCCCTGCAGCCATTAGATTTTATAATTCGGACCGCTAGGCTGTAGGGGGATGCATTTTGCAATTTTTAATTTTTAACTGTTAATTATTGGTCTTTTTAAGTATTTATTGCTCTCAGGTAGTGTCCACATTGTATTCTATGTATTTGCTGTCTGCGTTCGTTTTGAATCTGTGGGTTTGTTGGTTGGGAGCTTCTGGACATCTGAATTTCCCTGAGGGGATCAATAAAGTATTTATTATTATTATTAATTATTATTATTATTATTATTATTATTATTATTATTATTATTATTATTATTATTATTATTATTATTATTATTATTATTATTATTATTATTATTATTATTTACACTGAAGTTCACTGATCTGGTTAAATTTAAGACTGCGCAAATCATGTACAAAGCAAGAAATAATTTACTTCCAAGAAATATACAAAAACTGTTTATGGAAAGACAGGGTGGGTATAATTTGAGAGGGGAACATAATTTAAAAAAACTCAATGTCAGAACAACTCTTAAAAGTATGTGCATAGCAATCTGCGGTGTGAATTTGTGGAATGGTCTGGAACAGGAGATAAAACTTAGCACAAGCATAGTTCAGTTTAAAAAGATGTACCAAAACACTTGTTTAAAAGGATATTGGGATGAGGATAGGTGATTGTGATTTGTGTTATACTGCTTGTATTGGGAAGAGTGATTATCGAGTGATGGGTTGTAAATATGACTAAGATACTGTATTTGCGGGTTTTTTCTTTTCTTTTTTTTTTTTCTTTTTTATATGGCTTTGTAAATATTTGATTAGTGTTCAAATGTAAATAACTTGATGTACATATAGTGGCTGGTGTACATATGGTGTACATATAGCTGCTAAATTTGTATGAGATAATTACAAGCAGTTGAATAAGGGGTGGGAATTAATAAGCTTTGGCTTCTTCCTGCTCCTTTTCGGACACATATGATTTCATTTATTTATAGATATTGTTTATGACACTTTATAAATATTTGTGTTTTGTTTTTTGTATGCTGTTTCACTTTGCTTTTTATTCTTTTATTCTGTCCGAAATAAAGAACTAATAAATAAATAAATAAATAAATAAAACTATAGAGCTGTGCCACACCTCCACTGCCACATACTAACCTTGAACTCCTTAAACAGTGATCCCTGTGCTTTATAAATATTAATTTTCATGACATCATATGGTGCAGTCGTGCCTGTTCTAGACCCATCAGACTTTAGTCTACATTCTGACTGTACAATGCTACACAGCACCCCAATCCAACCCTTTACCTTGCTGTTAGCTCATAATATTAGCTGTATTGTGTCTTATTGAAAAAAATTGGCTTGATATTCATCACAAGTCCCAGATTGGTTCATTTTGAGTCATACATAGGGTAGTGTGGTATCCGGACGGGACGCTGAAGGACGAGAAGCCGAAGCCATGAAGCTGAAGCCAATATGCTGAACAGACATCATGTCGAAAAGCCATGACCCGAATGGACATGACGCCGAAAGGACACAACGCCAAAAGGAAATGATGCGAATGGACATAAAGTCGAAAGTTTATGACGCCGAACGGACATGAAGCCGAAATGATAAATAGGTATGAAACACTTTAAAAAAATCTATATTTGCTGCAAGAATACACAAACAAATTTATTATTTAACTATTTTAAAATGTAACAAGTACAACAATTTAACTATTTTAAAATGTAACAAGGTACAACAATTTAAGTATTTTAAAATATAACAAGGTACAAGAAAATTATAGGAATAGGAATAAAAATCAATTATAAAATTGTAAGCTAAGACTCTCCGGAAAGTAAATCCTTCTTCTTTATTATAAGAATTGCAAATAGATTTTATTCTTTCATTAATTGCAGTATATTTTTTGTTAGGCATTGAAATGTCAATCACTGTAGATGCTTGCTCAATTAAAATTTGATTTGATGCCTGCTCACTTCTGATCATTTAAAGTAATTTGGTCACTGTGGATGAGTTATACTGAGTCTATTTTAAAGGCCTGATGCCAACCTTCCATAGAATTGTTTGTTCTTGGCAAATTATCCTGAATTCGAGTGTAGATTGACCATAATTCGAAATTGTAAAGTAGTCTCCTTCGCCTCCCTCTTTGAACTATTCCTAACCATTTTCTTTCAAAATAAATTAAAAATATTTCATCAGTTTCAGCATTTAAGGAGTGCACCAATTCATCAAATAATTCTTGAACATCTTCGGACAAAGGCAAGAGCTTGTAATTGCGTAATAAGAAGTGCGTTGTCAGGCTTGGCATACCATTACTACAATCCACGAGCTTGAATATTTTGCCATAGACATTGTCCAAAATGAAAGAAGCAACCATAAATTGATGTGTTTGGGAAAATTTTATACTATTGATTGCTGCTTTTTCAAAGTCGATTGTTATCGGTTGGAACCTGAAGTTCTTTCAAAAACTTAAACATTTTGTTGTATGTTTTTTCTTCCTTGTTGCTTGCAATACAATTGAATTGAATTGAATTGAATTGAATTGAATACCTTTATTGGGTATTTCGTGCCTGCAGTCATACATACAATCATACAATAAAAACCAACAATAAACACAAATTAACATCCACCACAGTGTATCCTCCAAGCACCTCCTCACTGTGGTGGGGGCAAAAATCTTAGGGTTACTGTCTCTTCCCTCCTCTTCTCCCTCTGCGCTGAGGCGATTCCCCACCGGGCGATAGCACAAACAGTCCCGCGGCTCACCGAACCCCGCGAACGGGTTGGTTCAAACACCGCGGCCCGGGGTGGTCGAACCTGCCGCCCTCCAGTCCAGCGGACGCAGCCGCTGGCCCGCGGCTGAACCCCGGACTCAGGTCGCCGCCGCCAGAATGCCGTCCCAGCCACCGGAGCACCGTTCCAGCCCCAAGCCGGATCGCCCTCACGTGAGTGCCGCTCCTCCCTCGAGCTGGGCCACTCCGGCGGGAGTGCCGTTCCACCTCGGGCTGGGCCACTCCGACGGGAGTGCCGTTCCACCTCGGGCTGGGCCACTCCGACGGGAGTGCCGTTCCACCCTCGGGCTGGGCTGCTCCTACGGGAGTGCCGTTCCACCCTCGGGCTGGGCCACTCCGACGGGAGTGCCGTTCCACCCTCGGGCTGGGCCACTCCGACGGGAATGCCGTTCCACCTCGGGCTTGGCCACTCCGACGGGAGTGCCTTTCCACTCTCGGGCTGGGCCGCTCCTACGGGAGTGCCGTTCCACCCTCGGGCTGGGCCACTCCGACGGGAGTGCCGTTCCACCCTCGGGCTGGGCCACTCCGACGGGAATGCCGTTCCTCCCTTGAGCTGGGCCACTCCGACGGGAGTGCCGTTCCACCCTCGGGCTGGGCTGCTCCAACGGGAGCGTCACAGCCCCCCACGAGAGAGTCTCAGCCCCTCGTCAGGCCGCCCTCACGGGAGCGAGCCCAGGGCGAGTCCTGACAGGCTCTGCCTCCGGAGCCTCGAGGTCGCCAGCTCCGCCATTAGGCCACAGCGCAGACGGAGGCAGAGAAGGGGGATACGACAAAAAGTCGTATTCCCCCGAAGGGAGAGACAGCAAGCCCCGTTTCAACCCCCCACCCCCCCCCCCCCACATAAACACAGCTTAAAAACCAAAAACGTAACTACACAAAACTAAAAAAACAACACAAAAAAGTAAAGACAAACGGACTGCAGGTGAGCCGCAGCCGTTCCCAGCGCCGCCACTTCCGGTCTGCTTGCAATACAATACACTAATGTCAAGTTTTTGCTTTCTGAAATAATCGCATGTATATTAAAGAGTTGCTTTCCTATTGGGGCAGAGTCAATTGTGCCAAACCATGTTTACTTTTTGAATAAAAGGTTCAAATTCTTCTCTGTCGATAAAATAATTACAGTGGTACTTTCATACATTCGAAAGTTTTCTCTTCATGTTGTTATACTCAAATCTTCACTCATGTCAACATTTCTTGCTCGTCTTAAGGGCCTGTCCCACTTAGGCAATTTTTCAGCGACTGCCGTTCAGTCACAGTCGTAGCAGGTCACCAAGAAAATGGCGACTTGACCCCCCTACGACAATGTCTACGATAACCCACCACCTAGTCGATGTCAAGCTACGCAAGCTACCAACAACCACACCTATGACCACACAGGTGACAACCAATGACAACTGAAGTCAACCTACGTCCACCCGTGACAAGCTACGACAAGCTATGAACCTGGTGGTGGCAACTGAAGACAACTGAATACGCCAGTACCTGTTGCCGGTTGACATAGGTAGTCGCTAATGGAATTCACTGAAGTCATCACCTGGTGGCAACCTGCGTCATCCTGGTGACAACCTATGACAACACCTACGACAGGAGAAGACAAGGTACATCAAGTCCACAATCGCCGAAAGGTTTTGAACATTTAAAAATCCAGCGGAGACAACAAAAAAAGTTACGACTCTTTAGGTGACAACTCGCGACCATACAGGCATTGCCCAGCGACCATGTGGTGAAAGCATAGTCGCCTGTAGTCGCTGAAAAAAATCCCTAAGTGGAACAGGCCCTTTACCATTCTTCCTAGTGTTTCTCTCTTAGGCAGGGTTCCAGCAACACTAAGTGGTAATTCTTCTGTGATGTTGTTAATTACACTGCCTGTATGCTCAGTTCGAGTTTTCATGCTGTCCAAAACTTTCACGCACCATCAGGAGGGTGAAAATGATTTGAAGTATTACCCTGCTCAGTATCGTTTATAGTTCTAATTCTAGCATTACACTCTTTACGTTTCTCACACCTCCGGTATGTGGTTTCATTAACCTTTTTGTCCACAACGTATGTGTAACCATTGAGAAGGATTAAAATAAATTTATATTTGTTTTAGTTTCTACATGTAAGATTTTTTTCTTCAGGTTTTTGACGTCGTGGCCATTCGGCATCAGATTGTTTATCGGCTTAAAATCTGACGGCAAATGAACATGACGTCAAAAAGCCTCTGTGGCAATCGCAGCAACTTGGAGTCACTGTCACCATTTTACAAACGAAAGCTCCAGCTCCCACCCATCCTCCTGTCTCCAGTGATGTGATGGACGCGGGGATCTGGACCAATCGCTGACCTTTGTCGACGACTGACAAGGTGTCGGACCAATCCCGTCTGGAGACGTCATGTCCATTCGGCGTCATGTCCGTTCTGCGTCTAGTCTGTTCGGCGTCTTGTCCATTCGACATCATGTCCGTTCAGCATCTTGGCTTTTTGACATGATGTCCGTTCGGCGTTCTGCTTCGGCTTCTTGGCTTCGGCATCTCGTCCTTCGGCGTCCTGCCGCACACGGGGTAGTGTAACCCCTTTCAATGTGCTTGATGTTGACAAATTTTCAAACAGAATGGATTATGCTATTATTTTAATAAATGATCCAGAGTGGTAGGTACAGAGTCACGGCTGATAGTGCTACCGCTTCACAATGCCAGGGACCTCAGTTCGTTCTTGACCGTGAGCGCTTCCTGTGCGGAGTTTGCACGTTTCCTCCAGGTGCTCCATTGTCCTCCCACATTGCAAACACGTGTGGGTTTCTAGGTTAATTGGCCTCTATAAAGTACCCCCAGTGTGCTGGGAAGGGAGTCGATGAGAAGGTGGGATAACATAGAACTAGTGTGAACGAGTGATCAATGGTTGGTGTGGATTGTATTTGGTGGGCCGAACAATCTGTTTCCATGCTGTATCTATGAACTAAACATTTAAAAAAGTTTTCCTATAACTATTTTCTTTTCTTGTTTTTTTTCATTAGAATAGAGGTCTCTCCCTCGGATTGACTTCTGCATGTTGGAATCTCACTCTACATGAAGGATTATTTTATATAATGAGCAACAAAACATGAATTTATGCATTACCTTAACACGAATTGTATGCAGAGAATGGCACAACAAAGTGGGTTCCAAACCTTGAAAAATCATTGACATTTCTCACGGGATTTCTTCTCAGATTTACTCAAAGCATTTCAGGGTTTCTCAAGGCACTTTGAAACCAAGGAAATACTTTTGAAGTAGCATCTTTATTCCAACACAGATTGTTCAAATATTGACAACGTCTTTGCTTCAAGTGTTACGTCAAACAATAAACCCAGAGACAAATAATGCAGGATGAAAAAAAAGTTTATTTGACAGAATTCCTTGAAGGATTGGACTCATTAGAAAAGGTTAAGATTACATTGACATTTGATGTCTTCTGAAAAATGCATGTGTCAGCTCATTTATATTCTGCCATTAACATGAACTGCATGAAGGAATAGGCATGTGTGAAGGAATAGGCAAGAGAAAAATAATGCATTTTAACCTTGGATTGAAATAATTCTGAATTTGTTTGCGATTGGCAACTTTTTTCAACTCTCCTTCCACTGTTACTTTTGCAGAATAACTATGGCAACACTGGAGAAACAATGATGAATCATTGCACCAAATATGCAGAGAATGAATTGCTGGAAGTTATACTATACTTAGTGCCCTCCAGCACTAATGCTACGAGATCAGGGGGAATTATCAGTGTAATTTATATTCCTCATCTTCTTAGGCACATCTGTCTCTTGTACCCCATTGTATGGAAGCTGGACATCTGTGCCTGGTGGAAATGGTGGTGGTGAGGGGGGAGGGTTGTTGATTTGTCAGTAGTTGACCCCACTGTGATCAAAGAAGTTGGTTGCAGTGGCAAGTCTTTAACCCTTTGCTGCCCTGCTCATTTGTATTGTAACCTCAATGGATTGACTGGGCTTATAAATGGATCGGCTGGGCTTATAAATTGATTAACTGGGCTTATATTCACTGGAATTTAGAAGGATGAGAGGGGATCTTATAGAAACATGTAAAATTCTTAAGAGACTATATGCAGGAAAAAATGGTCCTGATGTTGGGGAGTCCAGAACGAGGGGTCACATTTTAAGAATAAGGGATAGGCCATTTAGGACTGGGATGAGGAAAAATCTTTTCACCAAGAGAGTTGTGAACCTGTGGAATTCTCTGCCACAGAAGGCAGTGGAGGCCAATTCACTGGATGTATTCAAGAGAGTTATTATTGCCCCTGTCCCACTTAGGAAACCTGAACGGAAACCTCTGGAGACTTTGAGCCCCTCCCAAGGTTTCCGTGCAGTTCCCGGAGGTTGCAGGTGGTTGCCGGAGGTTGCAGGTAGTGGAAGCAGGTAGGGAGACTGACAAAAACCTCCGGGAACCTCCGGGAACCGCACGGAAACCTTGGGTGGGGCGCAAAGTCTCCAGAGGTTTTGTTCAGGTTTCCTAAGTGGGACAGGGGCATTTAGATATAGCTTTTAGGGCTGACGGAATCATGGGATATGGGGAGAAAGTAGGAACCGGGCATTGATTTTGGATGATTAGCCATGATCATATGGAATGGCGGTGCTGGCTCGAAGGGCTGAATGACCGAACACTGCAGCTATTTTCTATGTTTCTGTGTAACCTGCCTGGACTCCACAACCTCCCTAGTGGGGTCTTCATTATACCCATTCACATGGAGTGGTGTAACTTCGTGCCAGCAAATCACCCCCCCCCCCCCTCCACTTGTTCTCCCTTTAAATGTTAGTAGCAATGTTACAAAATGTTGAGATTTAAAAAATCAAGTCTGCAATTTATCCCATCAGATAAAGCATAAAAATAAGTTTAATTTGACACCTAATTCACTTTCATATCTTCAGTATTAAAAAAGTTATGGCCATTTTCATACTCGGAAATTAGCATCTTGTTCCCTATTGCTTTTCCATTGACTTAACACAAAAGCTGTGATTGAGGACTCAAAAGCCCATAACTTTCTTAAAAATTAAGAGAACTGAAATAAATTTTCAGTTATTATAGATTGAAGCATTCTGAAACAAATATGAAACAATCTTACTTGGATGACCTGAAATTAAAGCATATAATTAGTTAGTTACCTAATTGTAGCTAATTACAAATTTCAATTACTAGACCTAAACATCTATCCATTTCTTAAAAAAGATTAACATTTTTAAATAGCCTAAGTGTCCAAATAACATTCACACAAGAATTCACAATATAACATGATTTTAAAATCTCATTGTCATGAATTTATAGGCTCAATGGAAGGAATTTAGTGTTTAATTCCCGTAAAATAAACGGCTTACCTTTAGCTGTCCCATGCGGGAAATCCGTCCCGTTGTCGGCGTTGACGGCATTAGAAGCGGATATTTATTTTACTCCAGCGCTGAAATTGTCCTGCGGTTTAAAAAAAAATTTCACAGATCGGCAATCGGAACAATTCTTCAGCATTAGCTAGCAGCCCGAGAAAATAAAAATCCGGCAGGCAGGAGAAAACCGCATTTTAACCCCCCCCTCAAAGGCGCCAAAGTCGCGCACATGGAGAGTGGCAGAACTGCAGCGCCGCTGAAGGTAAGTTTTGTAACATACTTAATGTTAGACGTTACACATTTGTAGATGGGGGTATTTCACACAATGTGAAATACAATTAAGAGGTCTTTTCTTACAAAGACCTGAATTAAAATGGAAAGTCATCCATGGAATAATAATCAAAGCCCATAATAGAATGATAACAGATTCCATTATCATTCTATTGTTAATAGAATGATAATGGAAAGCTGCCCATTCTATCATTGGCTAGAATAATCAATTTATGATTGAATCAATGCTGTTCAGCTCTCTAATTTATGTTGGCCTCTGCACAAGAAAATAGGAGTAGTATTAGACCATTTGGCCCCACAAGCCTGCTCCATGATTCAATAAGATCATACTTGATCTTCCACTGATCTGCCTCAGTGCCAAATCCTCAGAGCCTTCAATCTCCCAATCTTTCAAAGAGACCAGTTAACCTGAATGAATGACTTTTTAAATGGATAAATCTGGAGAAGATTTTATAATTTGTCACAGCACAAAGTAAGCAAAACAAAGATTTGCATCTCGAGTTTATTGGAGGCAAAGGCAAGGGCGGCACAACGGTAGAATTGCTTCCTCACAGCACCAGAGACCCGGGTTTGATCCTGACCTCGTGGTCTGTCTGTATGGAGTTTCGACGTTCTCCCTGTGACCGCGTATGTTCTCTCTGTGACCGCGTATGTTCTCTCTGGTTGCTCCGGTTTCTTCCCACATCCCAAGGGCATGTATGTTTGTAGGTTAATTGGCTTCTGTAAATTGTTCTTTGACTCTGACATTGGGAGGAATGCAGGGGAGAGATAAGACTTTGCCTTCCATCACAGTGAAGCGGAGATTCACTGTGATGGATGTTTGTGTAAATTGTGTTGTGTTTTGGTTCATTTTCTTGTGTGTATGACTGCAGAAACCAAATTTCGTTTGAACCTCAAGAGGTTCAAATGATAACAAATAAATTGTATTGTATTGTATTGTATTGTTCCGAATGTGTAGACTAGAACTAGTGTATGGGATGATTGTTGGTTGGCATGGACACAGTGGGCCAAATAGCCTGTTTACACACTGTAAAGTAAAGTTCTTGTATTTGGTTGAGTTAGAGGATTTTGATAAGATACAGAGACAAAGTAAATAGACATCATATGAAATTGCTTTGCTTGCACTAAAGTTGGTTGTTCAAAGGCGTAGCTTAAAGCTATTCAGTTTACTGAGCTCTTTGAAACAACTTTGTAGTCCTTAGCTGCCTTTTTTTAGATTATCTGATTGACCTCAGATTTACTTATGTTCTGCGAAAAGATAACATATAACTGAATGCGATAAGGACTATTAGAAGGAGATACAAGGAACAACTAATGCTGAAATCTTGGGCAAAAAAAGAAATGCTGGGGGAACTCAGTGTCAGCATTTTTGGAGGTTATGGACAGCAGAGGTTCCAGGTCGGGATCCTTCTTCAGATTCAAAACTTCATTCTTATGAAGAGCCCTGACCCAAAATGGCACCTGTCCATTCCCTCCACAGATGTTGCCTGACTCACTGACTTCCTCAAGTACTTCCTGTTTTAAATTAATATTTGAACATTAGATAGCCATGGTCAGTCATGACCGAGGGGGGCCTGCAACACAGATAGCCAATATAATGCCTTTATGCAGAATCAACATTTACTTGTGTTTCAATGGTTTTTTTAAAAACTGCATATTACATCATTCATTTCTTCATTACTTCAGTGGTACATCTTTTAACAATGCCATTTTTATATTACAAGTTTGGTCCTGATTTGAAACTATTCTAATTCTGATTAATCTAAACATCAGGCAATATTCTCAATAAAGCTCCCAAGACAAGCATTTGGCAGCAGTATCCAATCCAGCAATGTTTTCAAAATGTTTGAAATATATCCATGCACATAAGTCCCATGCTCTAATTGAATACATGGCAAGTAATTTTGATCACATACTTAAAATCAAATGAGGCATAAAATACTGAAAAGCTTAACAATCAAAGGCACCAGAAAGGTTGCCTCTTCATGAAACCTGGAGGATTTACACGGAAATAGAAAGGTACAGATGATGTGAATTACAGCAATTTCCATTTCTGCTGTAATCCCCCTGATATTCTGCCAGTGGTACCCCAGACAAACTGAAAATTGCCATTTAGGCTATTCTCACTGTTTGTCATTGAGTTGAAGGGTGACATGGTGGTAACTCTTGCAGAAATGTAAGGCAAGCATGTGTATTCTTCTCAATGCTCAGTGATTTCTGAGTAAGCTAAAACAGTCAACTGCTGCAGCCAATATATCCTTGCAACAGTTACTGTTCAATGCATCTTAGCTGAATGAAACTGGATATTATAGTGTTATATCTAATGGGTTCACCAAGCTTGGTAAACCTTTGTCTTTAGATTGTAGAGATACAAATTGAAAACGGGCCCTGTAACATGTTAGGGAAAAATTTATACCTCTGGTATTGAAGATAGTGAGTCGCATTTTTTGTTATTTATTTTGTAATGTTTAGTTTAGTTTCTCCCTGGGTTGTCAACTTGTCGTGGTGGAGAAGCTTGTGTGGACCTGAGATCCTGAGAGCGATGCCATTTGGAGCTATGCTCCTGGTAGGGCCACCCGTGGCGGTAAGGTCGAGGGGGAGGTCTCTGACAAAGAGCAATCCAACCAAGACCTCAACGATGGAACAGGTGGAGGATGATGGCTGAACTTAGTGGAGCGTCACAATGGCTGGGAAGACAGATGAAAGCTGCAGCAGAAAATAGTCTCCTGTCATCTTGGACTCCAAGCCACTGGATCCTGACCCAGATCTGTCAAGGACTGTGGGGTGGCTGTCTGTGCACCAGTCTCCCCACGTTAAACTGAGTCACACACATGTGTCCTCCACATAGGGAATAACACCCTGGAGACACCCATGGTCAGCTGTGACCGAAGGTTTAGAGGTTTAGTTTAGTTTAGAGATGCAGATTGGAAGAGGCCCTTCAACCCACTGAGCCTGCGCCGATCAGCGATCACTCATACACTAGTTCCATCCTCCACACACTGGGGAAAACTTAGAGAAGTCAAATGACTAATGTGGCAGGAAACCGAAGCACCTGGAGAAAACCCACGAGGTTGCAGGGAGAACGTACAGATTCTACATACAACACCTGCACTCAGGATTGAACCTATTCTCCGATGCTGTAAGGCAGCAACTTTATCGTTGCGCTACTGAACCACCCAATGATGAGATTAGGGAGGGATGTGTTGATAGTCTACGGCTGATATTAAGAAGGTGGAGAATATAAACAGGGTTTACTGTTCCCGGCATGCATCACTCTCTGTGTGGAAAAAAACTTGCCCTGTACATCTCATTTAAACATTCCCCCTCTGATATTAAAGCTATGGCTTCAAGTATTGGCATTTACACACTGGAAAAAGATTCTAACTGTCTACCCTATCTATTCCTCACATAATTTTATAAACTTCTGTCAGGTCTCCCCTCGGCCTCCAATGCATTAGGGAAAACAATCCAGGTTTGTCCAACTTTCTCTTATAGCTGATACTATGTAATCCAAACAGGATCCAAGTAAACCTCTTCTGCATGCTCTCTGAGGTCCCCACATCTCTCCTGTTATGGGGTGACCAGAACTGCGCATAATACTCCAAATGTGGCCTAACCCAAATTTTATGGACCTGCAACATGATGTTCTGACTAATATGCAATGTTCTAGCCAATGAAGGCAAGCATACTACAGTTATACCTCCTTTATCACTTTATCAACTTGTGTTGCTACTTTTGGAGAGCTATGGACTTAAACACTAATATCCATCTATACATCAATGCGTTTAAGGGTCCTACCTTTAACTGTACACATTTCATTTACATTTGACTTCCCCAAGTGCAACGTCTCACACTTGCCCAGATTAAACTCCATCTGTAATTTATTCCAAATGACAACCAGGTCTTTGCTGGAATGCTCCTGGCATTGGTTTGTTAACCATCTCTGCCTGCTGGCATTGGGTTCTGTTTCAAGTTTGTAGGAAGGAACTGCTATGCCTCTTCAGACTCTGAAGAAGTCTCGACCCAAAACGACACTCATTCCTTCTATCCAGAGATGCTACCCTCCCCGCTGAGTTATTCCAGCATTTTGTGTCTGTGTTTCAAGTTTGTTTTTTCATACTGCCCACCTTCTTCTTCATGGTGAAATCACCTAAACTCTATCCCTGACCTCCTGAGCAAAAGTCACCAAACTAACACCAGAAATTTGACTGGCCTTCCTTCAATCTGTGTTAAACGAGGCAAATGTATTTACTTGAAGGGCTGCTAGTTGCCCTTAAACAGCAATAGGATGATTTCATTCTTCTTTTTCCCTTCAGATAAACTGCAAATGAGCAGCCAGAGCAGTGCTGGTCACTCGCCCAATTTAGTTGTGATGCATGAGGAACAATTTTGTTCAGGAGCCTCTCCCTCTCAATCACCACATATCCAAATCTGAAATGCCCCTTAATCACATGTTAATATTGGGAATCAAAAACTGCAGATGCTAATTTACAAAAGAAGACATGAGGTGCTGGAGCAACTCAGCGGGTCATGTAGCATCCTTGGAGAACATGAAAAGGCGATGCTTTGGGTTAGGGTTAGGGTTAGGGAACATTCTTCAAACACTAATATTTCCTGAATTCTTACCCTAAAGTTTTTCCAGATGAACCACAATATTTTAACAAGTCCCCCCCCCCCAACCCCCAAGCACCATTAATTCAATCTTAAGATTTGCTCAGACCTTTAAACGAGTTAACACCATAGTTTGGTTTCTTTACTCATAAATGTGAGGATCACCGACAAAAAATAACATTCAGTCCCTATCTCTAAATGCCTTAACCATGGTAAGATGGTGCTGTGCAAGTAGTGTTTATTGTTTCAAAGGAATATTACACCATTGACGTTAGGGTTGGAATCACATCAGTCTAGATAAGGACAACAAATTTCCTTTCACAAAGGACATTAGTAAGCGTTACAGGTCCTTACGACAAACCAACAAATTTCAAGGCTAGCACTACTGTCGTGACCTATTTATTTCAGATTTACTTTATCTGAATGCTGGAGCGTTATTGCAAGAACATTTTTATAACAAAGATTTGGGGGAATTAATCATGATGTTATAGCTTGAACATAGCATAAATGTGGCTACAGAGAGATAACGTTGCCTGCTGCAGAATGTAAATTTTCTGAGTGGGTACAGTTATTTTAGATTTATAGGTCTGTGATAGGATAATTTAAAACATTATCACTTCCACGAATGTGTCCATTTTATTACCATTTCATAGGATTCTTTTAAAGGTTATCAAACAACAGATTCTTACCTACTTCATATTTTCGGGCAAATTGTATTTCCCACAATGTCATATTTTAACATTTCAATGAATTCTGGATAAAAACCTCAATGTTGCTGATTTGTAATCGGCAAATATCATGTTAGCACTCATTTCGAGATGACTAGAATATAAAGACAAGGATGTAATGCTGAGGTTTTATAAGGTGCTGGTCGGACCACATTTGGAATATCATGAGCAGTTATGGGCCCCACATCTAAGGAAGGATGTGTCGGCAATGGAAAGGGGCCAGAAGAACTTGAACTTCAAGTTGAACTTGAACATGAACTTGAAATTTATGAGAATGATCCAGGTGATGATTGGGTTAATGCATGTGGAGCGTTTGATGGGTTTGGACCTGTACCCGCTGGAGTTTAGAAGGACAAGAGGGTATCTCATTGAAACCTACCGAATAATGAAAGGCCTAGATGGTGTGGATGTGAAGAGGATGCTTCCAGTAGTGGGTGAGTCTAGGACCAGAGGGAAAAGCCTCAGGATAAAAGGACATAACTCTGCAATGGAGATGAGGTGGGATTTCTTCAGTTACAATGTGGTGAATCTATACAATTCATTGCCAGAGATGGGTGTGGAGGCCAAGTCATTGGGTTTCTGTTTGTCATGCTGTTAGCTTGCTTTAGACTCTTAGCACTCGATACCCTTCCTGTTCAAGTTCTTGTATAAATGCTGTTAAACATTGGAATCTCATCTGCATCTACATTCCCATTATTGGTACTATATTTTCTGTACACAATACACTTAGTATAGTATCATTAATATTTTGGAGAACTGCAACATGACGTTCTAAATTTTCTACTCAGGGTCTCAGAACTGCAACATGACGTTCTAAACTTTCTACTCTGTCTATGAAAGCTATTTTAGTTTATTTTTAAAAGATACAGCTCAGAAACAGTTCCTTCAGCCCACAGAGTCCGCACCGACCAGCAATTCCCGTACATTAGCACAATGGACAATATATAATATTTACCAAAGTCAATTAACTTACAAACCTGTATATCTTTGGAATGAGGGAGGAAACCAGAACACCCGGGCCACTCGGTAGAAACATTGTACAAACAGCACCCATAGTCATGATTGAACCAGAGTCTCTGGCGCTGTTAGACAGTGACTCCACATGCTGCGCCACCCTACACTAATGCCTGGGACACTGACACACAGTCCTGGGAGAGATGATGGAATAAGTGGTAAGAATTTGTAGTAGGGTCTTGAAGTAGTCACCTTGATCCTCTTGGAACTTAACTGGATGCAATTGTATACTAAGCCGCTTCTCAGTAACCCAAAGAGATCACGCATTATTGTTTCTCCTGCTCAATTTTAATGTCTGTTCAATTTAATCATCCATATAGATTTGCATTCAGTAATTTACATTCAAATTGTTCACGTTAAGGTGTGCCATCAAGGGATAACATGAAGAAGAAGAAAAGGATCCCAACATTGATCTTTTCTGAAATTAATTCCTTGGAACTCCTCTGCCTGGGAGCTAATTATGTATATAATTTTATTTTGAAGTCACGTGAGTGACTACGGCCAGGAGCTACCGCTCAGGTAAGCTCAGCTGCCGTAGCACCGAGTAATTTGAAACATAGTTACTGCTAGTTGAGGGGCTCAGCTATGCTGCAGCAGCATATAGTGTATGCTTTATTTTTGGACGGCTATAAATAGAGTTGGCATTAATAGCGGTTGCCACTCAGTCACGTTTGTGACTATCGTAGTAGATAACTACAAAGGACATTTATTATCACATACACCAATGGTGTAGTGAAATTGGACTTGCCATTGCAGTCCAAAGCTCCTGGCTTAGGAAGCTTTTTTTGAGCTGTGCCTATCAGACACCTGTGGGGGCTACACCTGGTGGCGTCATGGTAATTTCCGCTCACTAGAGGGAACTGTTGGAGATTATTTTATAAGAGACTCCAACTATGTGCATATCGATAAAGCAGTCGAATCTCTGATTTAATGGGGATGTGCTTCTTTTAATCATATGAACGTAATTGCCTATGACAACACCTGGCAGGGTTGCAGCATTTCTCTCTGTCTAGCGGACTATCGGGAAGAGGTGACTCCGATCATAACGCCGGCTCATCCGAGTCATATGGGGGCCAGAGGGGCTCCAGTCCTTCCCTGTAATACTCCGTTGGGCCTCCAAAAGAGAGCAAGAACTCGGAGTCACTAGCAAGTGCAACCTGTCTGGTAAGTATAATGATGATACCAACAGAGCACCGATCTGCACAGCTAGTCCCGGTTCGGCTGCTGAAGGGAGCAGCCTGCCAACCCCTAGTTGAGGCAAAGTCAAAGCCAAGTCTGTGGGACAAGTCTTATCGGATGATTTGGGACATCTATGGCAGATGTGATTTGGCGTTTGTCTCAATTAGAACATCTGATGAATCAGATGGTGGAACAAGAAATGCTCCATAGTACCATAAAACCATATAACCATATAACAATTACAGCACGGAAACAGGCCATCTCGACCCTTCTAGTCCGTGCCGAACACATAATCTCCCCTAGTCCCATATACCTGCACTCAGACCATAACCCTCCATTCCTTTCCCATCCATATAACTATCCAATTTATTTTTAAATGATAAAAACGAACCTGCCTCCACCACCTTCACTGGAAGCTCATTCCACACAGCTACCACTCTCTGAGTAAAGAAGTTCCCCCTCATGTTACCCCTAAACTTCAGTCCCTCAAGTACGAAGGCATGTCAGGCAGCAGCTCCTGGTTCTGGGTTGCAATATTCCTCCCACTCGGATGAAAGGAGTGGTGGAGATGGTGCCAAAGTATATGCATATATGCCTGAAGTCTGAAGAAGGGTTTCGGCCCGAAACGTCGCCTATTTCCTTCGCTCCATAGATGCTGCTGCACCCGCTGAGTTTCCCCAGCAATTTTGTGTGCCTGAAGTAGCTCCTGGTTCAGGGTTGCAATATTCCTCCCACTCGGATGAACAGAGTGCTGGAGATAGTGCCAAATATTATGCTCCATATTACGGAAGCATGCACAGGCAGTTGAAATCATATGCCTGTAGCCACCCTTGGTTCAGGGCTGGAATATTCCTCCCACTCAAAAGACTATCAGAGATGGTGTCACAAAATATGCTCTGTGTTATGGAAGCATGCACAGGCAGTCCGAGGCATATGCATGTGGCAACGCCTGGTTCGGGGTGCACTATTTCACCCACTCTAAGAGAGTGTCAGAGATCAGTATGGAACTGACTCCGAACATGACCACGAACATGACTATGTGCCTGAATCCCATGCTTTAATGCATGATTCGAGCCGTTGGCGAGAGGAGGACTTACCTGGAGCTGTAAGTATAAATACAGCGCGGGGTTTGCTTCTACAGAGGCCCGGGGAGCCGTTGGTGAGAGGAGGACTTACCTGCAGCTGTAAGTATAAATACAGCGCGGGGTTTGCTTCTACAGAGGCCAGGGGAGCCGTTGGCGAGAGAAGGACTTACCTGCATCTGTAAGTATAAATACAGCGTGGGGTTTGCTTCTACAGAGGCCCGGGGAGCCGTTGGTGAGAGGAGGACTTACCTGGAGCTGTAAGTATAAATACAGCGCGGGGTTTGCTTCTACAGAGGCCAGGGGAGCCGTTGGCGAGAGGAGGACTTACCTGCAGCTGTAAGTATAAATACAGCGCGGGGTTTGCTTCTACAGAGGCCAGGGGAGCCGTTGGCGAGAGGAGGACTTACCTGCAGCTGTAAGTGTACCCAAATCTGTAACGTTCCATCTCACTTCCAGAGAAGGATTCTGGTGGAAGCCTCTGATTGGTGGAAGCCTCTGATTGGTGGAAGCCTCTGATTGGTGGACGAGGATCAGAGGAAGCAGCTGATTGGCTTGTATTGTATTTGTATTGTAATTGTAAGGCTTTATTGTATTCGGATAAAGGGGGAGAATGAGGGCCAGGGCAGTTTACTGTTCTGGATGTCAGATGTGGGAGGTCATGGAGTCTGAGTGCTCTCCAGACGTCCACATCTGCGCCAGGTGCGTCGAGATGGGGCTCCTAAGGGACCGCGTTAGGAACCTGGAGCAGCAACTCGATGACCTCTGTCTGCTCAGGGAGAGCGAGGAGGTCATAGAAGGGAGTTACAGGGAGGTGGTCACTCCAAGACCACGGGAGACAGAAAACTGGGTCACAGTTAGGAAGGGCAATGGGCAGAGGCAGGGACTGGTGAGTACCCCGGTGGCTGTACACCTTGAAAATAAGTACTCGTGTTTGAGTAAGGGTGGGGGAGACAGCCTACCTGGGGGCAGCGACAGCGGCCGGGCCTCTGGCACAAAGACCGGTCCGGTTGCTCAGAAGGGTAAGGAAAAGAAGGGGAGGGCAATTGTAATAGGGGACTCTATAGTCAGGGGGTCGGATAGGCGATTCTGTGGACGCAGACAGGAGTCCCGGATGGTAGTTTGCCTCCCTGGTGCCAGGGTCAGGGATGTGTCTGAACGTGTCCAAGAAATCCTGAAATGGGAGGGAGAGGAGCCTGAGGTTGTGGTGCATATAGGTACCAACGACATAGGTAAAAAAAGAGAAGAGGTCCTGAAAGAAGAATTTAGGGAGTTAGGTAGAGAGTTAAGGAGAAGGACTGGAAAGGTAACAATCTCAGGATTACTGCCTGTGCCACGCGACAGTGAGAGTAGGAATGGAGCGAGGTGGAGGATAAATGCGTGGATGAGGGACTGGTGCAGTGGGTATGGATTCAAGTTTCTGGATCATTGGGACCTCTTTTGGGGAAGGTGCGACCTGTACAGAAAGGACGGGTTGCACTTGAACTCAAGGGGGACCAATATCCTGGCGGGGAGATTTGCAAAGGCTACTGGGGAGACTTTAAACTAGTATGGTTGGGGGGAGGGACTCAAATTGGGAAAGCTAGCAGTCAGTGTGTGAAGCAGGGGGCAGAGAATGGTAGCACTCTGACCCAAAATGTAGGGGAGAGAGAAGAAAAAAAAAAGAAAATAATCAGAGAATAAGAGAGGGTGGGTTTCTTAAATGTGTATATTTTAATGCTAGGAGCATTGTAAGAAAAGTGGATGAACTTAGAGCCTGGATTGACACCTGGAAGTATGATGTTGTGGCGATCAGTGAAACATGGTTGCAGGAGGGCTGTGATTGGAAACTAAATATTCCAGGATTTCGTTGCTTCAGGTGTGATAGAATTGGAGGGGCAAGAGGTGGAGGTGTTGCATTGCTTATCAGGGAAGATATTACAGCAGTGCTTTGGCAGGATAGATTAGAGGGCTCGTCTAGGGAGGCTATTTGGGTGGAACTGAGAAATGGGAAAGGGGTAGCAACACTTATAGGGGTGTATTATAGACCGCCAAATGGGGAGCGAGAATTGGAAGAGCAAATATGTAAGGAGATTGCAGATATTAGTAGTAAGCACAAGGTAGTGATTGTGGGAGATTTCAATTTTCCACACATAGACTGGGAAACACATTCTGTAAATGGGCTGGATGGGTTGGAGTTTGTAAAATGTGTGCAGGATAGTTTTTTGCAACAATACATAGAAGTACCTACTAGAGAAGGGGCGGTACTGGACCTCCTGTTAGGAAATGAGATGGGTCAGGTGGCAGAGGTATGCGTTGGGGAACAGTTCGGGTCCAGTGATCACAATACCATTAGTTTCAATATAATTATGGAGAGGGACAAAACTGGACCTAGGGTTGAGATTTTTGATTGGAGAAAGGCTAACTTTGAGGAGATGCGAAAGGATTTAAAAGGAGTAAATTGGGACAGTTTGTTTTATGGGAAAAATGTGGAAGAGAAATGGAGTACATTTAAAGGTGAAATTTTAAGAGTACAGAATCTTTATGTCCCTGTTCGGTTGAAAGGAAATCGTAAAAATTGTAAAGAGCCATGGTTTTCAAGGGAAATTGGACACTTGGTTCGGAAAAAGAGGGATATCTACAATAGTTATAGGCAGCATGGAGTAAATGAGGTGCTTGAGGAGTATAAAGAATGTAAAAAGAATCTTAAGAAAGAAATTAGAAAAGCTAAAAGAAGATATGAGGTTGCTTTGGCAAGTAAGGTAAAAGTAAATCCGAAGGGTTTCTACCGCTATATTAATAGCAAAAGGATAACGAGGGATAAAATTGGTCCATTAGAGAGTCAGAGTGGCCAACTATCTGCAGAGCCAAAAGAGATGGGGGAGATATTGAACAGTTTCTTTTCTTCGGTATTCACCAAGGAGAAGGATATTGAATTATGTGAGGTAAGGGAAACAAGTAGAGTAGCTATGGAAACTATGAGGATCAAAGAAGAGGAAGTACTGACACTTTTGAGAAATATAAAAGTGGATAAGTCTCCAGGTCCGGACAGGATATTCCCTAGGACATTGAGGGAAGTTAGTGTAGAAATAGCAGGGGCTATGGCAGAAATATTTCAAATGTCATTAGAAACGGGAATAGTGCCGGAGGATTGGCGTACTGCGCATGTTGTGCCATTGTTTAAAAAGGGGTCTAAGAGTAAACCTAGCAATTATAGACCTATTAATTTGACGTCAGTGGTGGGCAAATTAATGGAAAGAATACTTAGAGATAATATATATAAGCATCTGGATAAACAGGGTCTGATTAGGAACAGTCAACATGGATTTGTGCCTGGAAGGTCATGTTTAACTAATCTTCTTGAATTTTTTGAAGATGTTACTCGGGAAATTGATGAGGGTAAAGCAGTGGATGTTGTGTATATGGACTTCAGTAAGGCCTTTGACAAGGTTCCTCATGGAAGGTTGGTTAAGAAGGTTCAATGGTTGGGTATTAATGGTGGAGTAGCAAGATGGATTCAACAGTGGCTGAATGGGAGATGCCAGAGAGTAATGGTGGATGGTTGTTTGTCAGGTTGGAGGCCAGTGACGAGTGGGGTGCCACAGGGATCTGTGTTGGGTCCACTGTTGTTTGTCATGTACATCAATGATCTGGACGATGGTGTGGTAAATTGGATTAGTAAGTATGCAGATGATACTAAGATAGGTGGGGTTGCGGGTAATGAAGAAGAGTTTCAAAGTCTACAGAGAGATTTATGCCAGTTGGAAGAGTGGGCTGAAAGATGGCAGATGGAGTTTAATGCTGATAAGTGTGAGGTGCTACATCTTGGCAGGACAAATCAAAATAGGATGTACATGGTAAATGGTAGGGAATTGAAGAATGTAGGTGAACAGAGGGATCTGGGAATAACCGTGCACAGTTCCATGAAAGTGGAATCTCATGTAGATAGGGTGGTAAAGAAAGCTTTTGGTGTGCTGGCCTTTATAAATCAGAGCATTGAGTATAGAAGTTGGGATGTAATGATAAAATTGTACAAGGCATTGGTGAGGCCAATTCTGGAGTATGGTGTACAATTTTGGTCGCCTAATTATAGGAAGGATGTCAACAAAATAGAGAGAGTACAGAGGAGATTTACTAGAATGTTGCCTGGGTTTCAGCAACTAAGTTACAGAGAAAGGTTGAACAAGTTAGGGCTTTATTCTTTGGAGCGCAGAAGTTTAAGGGGGGACTTGATAGAGGTTTTTAAAATGATGAGAGGGATAGACAGAGTTGACGTGGAAAAGCTTTTCCCACTGAGAGTAGGGAAGATTCAAACAAGGGGACATGACTTGAGAATTAAGGGACTGAAGTTTAGGGGTAACATGAGGGGGAACTTCTTTACTCAGAGAGTGGTAGCTGTGTGGAATGAGCTTCCAGTGAAGGTGGTGGAGGCAGGTTCGTTTTTATCATTTAAAAATAAATTGGATAGTTATATGGATGGGAAAGGAATGGAGGGTTATGGTCTGAGCGCAGGTATATGGGACTAGGGGAGACTATGTGTATGATGTGCGAGAATCGCATAAGGAAGAGCTGCCTGCTCTTGCCTCTATATTTGCTGTTCCCTCGAGGACGGACAAGCCACTACAAGAGGAGTTGGCCAGCGGCATCAGCTATCTAACAGATATGACAAGCATGACCGACAGGGTCTGCAAATGGAACCTCGCTGAAACTCAAACGAGAAAATCGACCCGGGGTCAGAGACGCTGGTAAGTAATGTCTCGTTATTAACCTCCGTAAACTCCGAAATGGAGCAGTCTGTTGGCCCAGGTTTGAGTTTACTAGCAGCATGGGCTGCCTAGTGGTTTTCACTGTCTCTGGGATAGATCAGATGTAGAGATATTGGCAGGGTGCCTTGCATAGTAACCTCTGTAAGTTCTAAGTAGGAACAGTTTGGTTCAGGCCATCATGGAACTGGCTGGCCATAGGGGTCATAGCGATCAGGGAAGCACTGCCTGATCAACTGTGATTGAGGTTATCAGACTGCTCAGTAGAATGAAGTCGTTGAAGTCTTCCTCAACATATGGTTTATTTCTCCTTAGTTAGTAGAGTTGCTGGTTCATTGGAATCATCATTGCCATCCTCTCTGGGATAGGTAGTTACCAGCAAGAAGCTGGTCTGGCATATATTATAATTTTTATCTGACCTGCAGATTCATGTTGTGAATCAACAATGTATTTATAATAATCTATAGGCTCTCAATACCAGTATTCCTGATTGAGTGGCGGGTCGAAGAGATTGTGTTGTGCACTCTGGCGACTTAGACATGTGGTTTCAGTCAAAGGACTGCGAGGTAATTCCTGATTCAGCCTTGCATTTTACTAATTTCCACTCTGAGGGAAAACGCTGAGTATTCGTGGTGACTCTTAGTCAAGAGTTGACTGGGAACTCGTATTCCCACATCAAAGGGAGACTATGGTTTCAGCTCTAGTCATTAGGTTCTGATTATATGTTATCAGCGAAATGTATGATTAACTAGATAATGCCTCTTCCGTAGGTAGAAAAGCCAAAAAAATTCCGTCTGTATGGTCAATATAGGAACAGGGGTTCCGAGTGCAATCAGTGACAGCTCATCCGAGGATGAGTGGTCTGGCCAAGGATTAGAGGGGTATATTTCTGATATTTCTCAAGATTACAGAAACCTGGTGCAGGCCGAATCGGGTTAGCATTTGGATAATCTGATCATGGGTTTACTTACCCAGTTTTAGATGGTTGATTGGTTTTCTGCAATTTAACTGATTCAGAGAATCGATCTTGTAGTTGCATTCTCTGCCATATCTATACACATGAGGCACAGATTCTGCTGTTTTGATAACAAAGCTAGTGGTGAAAGCCTATGCTGCTCTATTCAGATTAAAGGGCATTGTGTCATCGAGTTTTAGGTAATATGCAAAATTTGCTGCTCATAAAACTTATGGGTTATCAGTAGATGCCTTTTGTGCTATTACAAATGAGGCAACATGAAATTTAACAGTGCCAATTTGCCTATTCATTCATGCCATGGTAAGGCAGCTGAAGCAACTCTTATTTACTCAGTCACGAGTGACGGTTGGGGCAGCCTTTCTTCTTGGGCAGCTAGCTCTGCACGATTGTATGAGAAGCTTATGAACAACATATGTGAGTTAATTTTAAATGGAAGTAACAGAGGTTTGGGTGGCTTCCAATTTGAGCCTAGAGAAGCGTTTATGTGATAGCACAATTGACATTGCTTGTGCTGTTTTGTCATTTTCTATAGTACCATAAGTGGGACAATAAATGATTGGCTATTCACCCGCTGCTCACTAACGTTATGCAGGGTGTCTTTTATTTGACCACTCTATAGCCTACACTCATTGTAGTGTGCGATGTATATCAGTAAATTATTATGCAAATATTCTTCTACTTTTTCCTAATGGGACCAGTATTTTAAGATGATTATGCTTTCAGCAACTGATCTCAGCATAAAGTACACAGCCTTTACTCAATCTCTGGCTTGGTCTCTACGTCATAACTAACATTAGGGTAGCTTGTTATTGGAATGATCTCATAAGCAAATGAGCAGGATTACATACATTTGAAGTTGACAGCATACCCACCAGAGCAGATATCGGGGATGTCATTAGGTATACAAGTGCACTCAGTTTGCTAGTACCTATGAAATGAAAGATAGTTATTTTGTTATTCAATACTCAAGATATTGCTGATGACTCATTAGCAGCCAATAAAATGGATTTTCCCTTTCATCATACAGCATGAGGTTTACATAGTGCGTGTTAATAAATTATAAAATTTGGTTAAATATGTCTGGGTATTTGCAGATAGAATTCTGCACAGTGTTGCATGAGTTATTGCCTAACACAACAGTCTATTGGGACTACGGTCCGGTTAAGAACAATGGCCATGTATGCAAGTTAGCATCATGATATTAATAACCCATGTTTTTTCCTACCGTTAATGGTTTATCTGTTTAAAGTGTTTCATACACAGATTGGGTTACTGCATGAAACCACAGAGCTTTGAAGTCTTCACATAGTCACACACGTGACTTCGAAATAAAATAGAAAGTTTAAACGAGAACTTACCGTTTGAAGTTTGATCTTTATTTTGCCCTCCACTCCCAACCCTACTTCTCATAAAGATAATTCGGTAGTTCTAAGCTCGTTAATCTTCCTATACCTTAGGTCAGCAACTATTCTGTGGTTTCATACAGCTGCTCTGAAGATTGATGCACATGCGGGCTGGCGGGCTCTTCATGTAATCGCTCACTTCAACTTCTCATAAAATAAAGATCAAACTTCAAACGGTAAGTTCTCGTTTAATCTTTCTATTATTTGGTCTTTTTTAGACTCTGCTCAATATCCGTTGTGTTTAAACTAAATTTCCCCAGCTTTTGTACCACATGATCCAGAGATCATGAAGCAAAGGGTTTCTTCGAAAGTAAGAAACTGATGGTTGCAGAATGTACTTGTGCCATAACTGAACTATCAGCATACCTGCGCCTTTTCTAATTAATCCTTTCAACCTTAGCAACATGCTGTCAAGTATCGCATTTAAGAGAATCTACAGCAATCCTCACATAAAAAAATTCCTGCATAATAATGCTATTACCAAAGATTATAAATAAAAGTGTTGTGATTATGTTTCTTTGTTCATGCTACGCATGAGTCAAATCAAAGAAACCTATTCATATTTCTTTACAACATACTGCATATCAATCAATGCAGCAATCCCATTCCCCACTAATTTTCTCTGCAACCCAATCTCCCCACCTTTCTATTAATTTATTTTCTCTTCCACTACTTACAAATTGCAATTTACAGTCGCCTATTAATCTTCCAACCCAGGGACATGAACAGATACCGGTGAACTGGTGCAAACATTTGTGGTCACAGAAAGAACATGAAAAGTTCTCTCTGTGCCAAGAACCACCTCTCACACTAACATAGACTTGTTTTTCTAATTGTGTATATTTGCACTAATATCTTGGCTTTTGTACAGTCTTATTTTCACTTTCTTGTAGTATTTATGTGCAATTTATATATAATTTATATATATTTTTTGCTTTTATATGGGGGCTCCAGTTTCCTCCCACCGAGTCCCTGCCGACCGGTCATCACCCATTCACACTAGTTCTATTTTATTTTATTTAACCTTTATTTAACCAGGAGAAGTCTCATTGAGATTAAAAATCTCTTTTACAAGAGAGTCCTGGCCAAGACAGGCAGCAGCATAGTTCCACAGTTACAGACAATAATTTAAAAACAACAGAGAACATATAAATAGAGTCACAGTCAGAACATCATCAAACAAAGCATGTACAGACAGAAGAGCCCGCTTCAACATCATTAAGAAGGGATTTAAATCTGTTTATAGAAACCAGCTCCTTAAGTTTCAGTTCATTCTGCAGCTGGTTCGATGCGAAGGGAGCAGCATAACTAAATGCCCTTTTCCCCAGTTCAGTACGGACTTTAGGTACAGTTAGTAAGAACAAGTCCTCAGAGCGGAGCTGATAAGTTCCTGTGCTTTTTCGAATTACATACTTCTGCAGGTATGAAGGAAGAACACCGAGGATAGTCTTATAAATAAGGATATGCCAATGATGGAGTCTGCGGGTGGACAGGGCAAACCATCCAACTTGAGCATACAAAGAGCAGTGATGCGTGAGGGTTTTAAAATTAGTAACAAATCTCAGTGCCCCGTGGTAGACCGTGTCCAAAGACTGTAGGCATTTTGAAGATGCATTCATATATAAAACATCACCATAGTCCAACACAGACATAAACGTTGCAGCAACAAGTCTTTTTTTGGCTTCAAAAGAAAAACAAGATTTGTTTCTAAAGTAAAAACCTAATTTTATCTTTAGTTTTTTCACAAGTTGTTGGATATGAGGTTTAAAAGAGAGAGAATCGTCAATTATAATTCCCAGATATTTATATTGAGACACAGATTCAATCACAGAGCCCTGCAAAGTGGTGATAGGATAGTTCTAACCTACACACCTTATTTTTATATTATCCCAGTTTTGCATTCTACACATTAGGGCCAATTTACTGAAGCCATTTAACCTACAAACCCGCACGTATTTGGAATGTGGGAGGAAACTGGAGCACCCGAAGAAAACCCATGTTGTCACAGGGAGAACGTATAAAGTCCATACTGACAGCATGCGTAGTCAGGATTGAACCCGGGTCCCTGGCGCTGTAAGGCAGTAACTCTACCACTGCGTCGCTGTGTCCCCCACATGATAAGAGATGGCACCTCAGACATCAATGGAATATTGGTTGGAAAACTCCTCTACAGACACAGCAGCCCACACCCGATGCGAGACCCAACTCCCCATTTTGATGGGGTAACTATGTAAGATAGTAACTTTTGGAACCCCTTCTGTCTCTTGCTATCAACTCATTATGTGGAGTCCCATTCACCCTCCACCTTGACCCTGATTCAAGGCAGGGAGAGAGAGAAAACGAGACTACTCGATATATTGCCTGACCAGGCTTAATAGTCACTCTTTGCAAGGAACATTAAAGGAAACGGAGAAAGAAAGAACTTCAGATGATGGTTTGTCCTAATGAGAGACACAAAGTGCTGATGTAACTCAGCGGGACAGGCAGCATCTCTGGTGAAAAAGCGTCGGTCACGTTTCAGGTCGAGACTTGAAATGAAATAATATAAAATGCCTCAAATGATTTCTACTAAATATTCTCCTTTGAAAAAATTCAGATTTTAATGTAAGACATGAGGCTCATGTTATTTCTTGCTCTAGGAGAGGGGGGAGGGGGGGGGTGATATCACAAGAAGAAAGACGTTTTTTTCAGATTTTTGAACATTTTCATTAATAACTCGAGAAATAAAGCATGAATTTTTCAGATGAGGCAATTTTGGAGTGGGAAAATCTCCACCGGAATATTTAATTTTTTTACCGTTAGCGCGTCTTTACACAAACGAATAAACACACACACACACACATCCAAGATCAGACTTTTAACAGGTACTAGACTAAGGGGAACCCATTGGGTCCCGTCAACTCAATGCACGGTTGCGGGGGGGGGGGGGGGCTACAGCATTACATACACACTACCCACCCCCCACACACAAACCACCCCCCTTGATATTATATTAATATTATTCATTGGCTCCTTTTACCCCATCCCCGCCCTATCCACTGACGTATAGCTCCCACCTTACATGCGCGTCTAGAGTGAGAGGGGTGGTAGAGAGAGAGGGCAGAGAGAGTGGGGCAGATTAAGAGAGAGAGAGGGTGAGGGGGGAGGGAGAGGGGGAAGAGGGGGAGTGGAGGGAAGGGGGGAGAGGGGGTGGAGGAGGGGAAAGGAGTGGGGGAGAGGAGGGGGAGAGGAGAGGGGGAGGGGAGGAGGGGGGTAGAGGGGGTAGAAGAGGGGGGAGAGAGGGGGAGGGAGGAGGGGAGGGAGGTGGGGAGGGGGGAGAGATGGGGGGAGGAAGGGGGAGGGGGGAGAGGCGAGGGTTAGGGGGGAGGGGGAGAGGAGGGGTGGTGGGGGAAAGGGGGGGAGAAGAGGAGGGGGGAAGAGGAGGGGGGAAGAGGAGGGGGGAAGAGGAGGGGGGAAGAGGAGGGGGGAAGAGGAGGGGGGAAGAGGAGGGGGGAAGAGGAGGGGGGAAGAGGAGGGGGGAAGAGGAGGGGGGAAGGAGGAGGCCTCGGAAGCCCTTGGAAGCCCAACCAAATCACTGTGTGTTCAGCGAGGAGATTTTTGAGATCATGAGGTAAATGTCTATCGGAATATGTAAAAATGTCACCGTAAGCGCGTTGTGTTTTCGAGGAGATGTGAATCACAGACAAACAAGATACACGCAAATAAATACATCCACATCCAAATCCAAGATCAGAGTTTTATAATTATAGAGATATGATAGATATTGAGGAGTTACTATGAACTTTGAAAGCTCCCTGTTGATCCCATTTTATTTCATTTATTTCATTTTATTTTAATTTACTTCCTGTGAAGATTACGGAGAGTCGGTTTGTCGAGGAGGAATCTCTCAAACTTCTACAGGTGCACAGTAGAGAGCATGCTGACCAGTTGCATCGTGGCTTGGTACAGCAAACTGAGCATCCAGGAGCAGAAAAGGCTGCAAAACGTTGTAAACACTGCCCAGTCCATCATCGGCTCTACCTCCCTACCATCGAGGGGATCTATCGCAGGAGTTGCCTCAAAGAGGCTGCCAACATGATCAAGGACCCACATCATCCTGGCCGCACACTCATCTCTCCGCTGCCATCAGGTACAGCAGCCTGAAATCTGCAACATCCAGGTTAAAGGAACAGCTCTTCCCCACAGCCATCAGACTATTAAACACAACTTCAAACAAACTCTGAACTATAACAGCCTATTGCACTTTATCTGTTTATTTATGTGTGTATATATATATTCGATGGTGTATGGTAACACTGATCTGATCTAATCTGTATTTATGCCTACAATGCTCTGTTGTGCTGCAGCAAGTAAGAATTTCATTGTCCTATCTGATACACATGACAATAAACTCTCTTGACGACTTGACTTATGACACCATTAACCTTTATTTAGAGATTAATGTTTCATTAAATGATACACTTAGTTTCATTGATATAGCAATTTAACATGAATTTTATTCTTTAATAGAGATAGAGTTGCTTCAGGTGTGATAGAATTGGAGGGGCAAGAGGTGGAGGTGTTGCATTGCTTGTCAGGGAAGATAATACAGCAGTGCTTTGGCAGGATAGATTAGAGGCCTCTTCTAGGGAGGCTATTTGGGTGGAACTGAGAAATGGGAAAGGTGTAGCAACACTTATAGGGGTGTATGGGGAGCGAGAATTGGAAGGGCAAATATGTAAGGAGATAGTAGTCATTAGTAGTAAGCACAAGGCAGTGATTGTGGGCAATTTCAATTTTCCACACAGACTGGGAAACACATTCTGTAAAAGGGCTGGATGGTTTGGAGTTTGTAAAAATATGTTTTTTTGCAGCAATACATAGGGGTACCTACTAGAGAAGGGGCAGTGCTGGACCTCCTGTTAGGAAATGAGACAGGTCAGGTGGCGGAGGTATGTGTTGGGGAGCACTTCGGGTCCAGTGATCACAAAACCATTAGTTTCAATATAATTATGGAGAAGATCAGTACTGGACCAAGGGTTGAGATTTTTGATTCGAGGAAGGCTAACTTTGAGGAGATGGAAAGGGATTTAAAAGGAGTGAATTGGGACATTTTGTTTTATGGGAAGGATGTAGAAGAGAAATGGTGGACATTTAAAGGTGAAATTTTAAGAGTACAGGATCTTTATATCCCTGTTCTGTTGAAAGGAAATAGTAATAATTGGAAAGAGCCATGGCTTTCAAGGGAAATTAGACACGGTTCGGAAAAAGAGAGAGATCTACAATATTTATGGGAATCATGGGGTAAATGAGGTGTTTGAGGAGTATAAAGAATGTAAAAAGAATATTAAGAAATAAATTAGAAAAGCTAAAAAAAGAAATGAGGTTGCAAGTAAGGTGAAAGTAAATCCAAAGGGTTTCTACAGCCATATTAATAGCAAAAGGATAACGAGGTCCATTAGAGAGTCAGAGTGGACAGCTCTCTGCAGAGCCAAAAGAGATGGGGGGAGATATTGAACAATTTCTTTTCTTCGGTATTCACCAAGGAGAAGGATATTCAATTATGTGAGGTAAGGGAAACAAGTAGAGTAGCTATGGAAACTATGAGATTCAAAGAAGAGGAAGTACTGACACTTTTGAAAAATATAAAAGTCAAGTCAAGTCAAGTCAAGTGAGTTTATTATCATGTGTCCATGATATGACAATGACATTCTTGCTTTGCTTCAGCACACAGAACATAGTAGGCATTTACTACAAAAAACAGATCCGTGTGTCCATATACCATAATATAAATATATACACACATGAACAAATAAACTGAAGATGTGCAAATACTAGATAATGGGTTATTAATAATCAGAGTTTTGGCCGAGCCAGGTTTAATAGCCTGATGGATGTGGGGAAGTAGCTATTCCTGAACCTGGTTGTTGCAGTCTTCAGGCTCCTGTGCCTTTTACCTGAAGGTAGCAGGGAGATGAGTGTGTGGCCAGGATGGTGTGGGTCTTTGATGATACTGCCAGCCTTTTTGAGGCAGCGACTGCGATAAATCCCCTCGATGGAAGGAAGGTCAGAGCCGATGATGGTCTGGGCAGTGTTTACTACTTTTTGTAGTCTTTTCCTCTCCAGGGCGCTCAAATTGCCGAACCAAGCCACGATGCAACCAGTCAGCATGCTCTCTACTGTGCATCTGTAGAAGTTAGAGAGAGTCCTCCTTGACAAACTGACTCTCCGTAGCCTTCTCAGGAAGTAGAGCCGCTGATGAGCTTTCTTGATAATTGCATTAGTGTTCTCGGACTAGGAAAGATCTTAAGAGATATGCACACCCAGGAATTTGAAGCTCTTTACCCTTTCAACCATCGACCCGTTGATATAAACGGGGCTGTGGGTCCCCATCCTACTTCTTCCAAAGTGCACAACCAGTTCCTTGGTTTTGCTGGTGTTGAGGGCCAGGTTAATGCGCTGGCACCATATGGACACAGTTGCTCGATCTCTCTTCTATACTCCAACTCATCCCCATCAGTGATACGTGCCACAACAGTGGTGTCGTCAGCGAACTTGATGATGGAGTTCGCACTGTGACCGGCTACGCAGTCATGAGTATAGAGTGAGTACAGCAGGGGGGTGAGCATGCAGCCTTGTGGTGCTCCCGTGCTGATTGTTATCGAGGCTGACACATTTATACCAATACGAACAGACTGTTGTCTGTGAATGAGGAAGTCGAGGATCCAATTGCAGAGGGATGCGCAGAGACCCAGTTCTGCGAGTTTGGTAACCAGCTTGGAGGGGTTGATTGTGTTAAATGCCGAGCTGTAATCGAAGTGGATAAGTCTCCAGGTCCTGACAGGATATTCCCTTGGACATTGAGGGAAGTTAGTAGAAATAGCAGGGGCTATAACAGAAATATTTCAAATGTCAATAGAAACGGGAATGGTGCCGGAGGATTGGCGTACTGCGCATGTTGTTCCATTGTTTAAAAAGGGTTCTAAGAGTAAACCTAGCAATTATAGACCTGTTAGTTTGACGTCAGTGGTGGGCAAATTAATGGAAAGGATACTTAGAGATAATATATATATATGGATAAACATGGGCTGATTAGGAACAATCAACATGGATTTGTGCCTGGAAGGTCAAGTTTGATTAATCTTCTTGAATTTTTTGAGGAGGTTACAAGGGAAATTGATGAGGGTAAAGCAGTGGGTGTTGTCTATATGGACTTCAGTAAGGCCTTTGACAAGGTTCCACATGGAAGGTTGGTTAAGAAGGTTCAATTGTTGGGTATTAATGGTGGAGTAGCAAGATGGATTCAACAGTGGCTGAATGGGAGATGCCAGAGAGTAATGGTGGATGGCTGTTTGTCAGGTTGGAGGCCGGTGACTAGTGGGGTGCCTCAGGGATCTGTGTTGGGTCCACTTTTGTTTGTCATATACATCAACGATCTGGATGATGAGGTGGTAAATTGGATTAGTAAGTGTGCAGATGATACTAAGATAGGTGGTGTTGTGGATAATGAAGTAGATTTTCAAAGTCTACAGAGAGATGTAGGCCATTTGGAAGAGTGGACTGGAATTTAATGCTGATAAGTGTGAGATGATACATCTTGGCAGGACAAATCAAAATAGGACGTACATGGTAAATGGTAGTGAATTGAGGAATGCAGTTGAACGGAGGGATCTAGGAATAACTGTGCATAGTTCCCTGAAAGTGGAATCTCATGTAGATAGAGTGGTAAAGAAAGCTTTTGGTCTGCTGGCCTTTATAAATCAGAGCATTGAGCATAGAAGTTGGGATGTAATGTTAGCATTGTAGAAAGGCATTGGTGAGGCCAATTCTGGAGTATGGTGTACAAATTTGGTCGCAAAATTATCGGAAAGATGTCAACAAAATAGAGAGAGTACAGAGGAGATTTACTAGAATGTTGCCTGGGTTTCAGCAACTAAGTTACAGAGAAAGGTTGAACAAATTAGGTCTTTATTCTTTGGAGCGCAGAAGGTTAAGGGGGGACTTGATAGAGGTCTTTAAAATGATGAGAGGGATAGACAGAGTTAACGTGGATAAGCTTTTCCCACTGAGAGTAGGGAAGATTCAAACAAGAGGACATGATTTGAGAATTAAGGGACAGAGGTTTAGGGGTAACATGAGGGGGAACTTCTTTACTCTGAGAGTGGTAGCCATGTGGAATGAGCTTCCAGTGGAAGTGGTGGAGGCAGGTTCGATTTTATCATTTAAAAATAAATTGGATAGGTATATGGACGGGAAAGGAATGGAGGGTTATGGTCTGTGTGCAGGTAGATGGGACTAGGGGAGAATAAGTGTTTGGCACGGACTAGAAGGGCCGAGATGGCCTGTTTCCGTGCTGTAATTGTTATATGGTTGTATGGTTATGTGGATGTATATTGTTAACTTTTAGTCGCATTTACTGGCATCAAGCTATCTATATAATTAAAAGTCTCATCTTGATCATGTCCTGTTTGCACTGTGCTTTGATTTTAGAAAAAAACGCTACCACATATGGCTGTGATTTTTTGGCCATCTTACTCAGAGTCCTCCTCCGCTGCTCAGGCCCCGAGGATTTTTCCCATCGATGAAAAATAAAAGACTTATTAGTGTTTAAACAATCTTGAGATTCTCTCTCCTGTCAATCACCGCCATGAAGGCCAAGCCCCTTCTGGTGGGAGTGTGGAGGGACTATAAAACCCTGAAGTGTGGGCGTGGTCCAGTCTGTCCGCAAGATGGCGAGGGAGAGGGCACGACTCTCTGTCTGAGCTGGGAAACTACAGAACACTGTGAGTATGCAATGTACTTGAATAAATGATGTGAAATGAGTTGTTTGGCCTGCCCTCTGCTTGAAACTGCAATGGGAATGGAAATGAAGTGAAAATGCAATCAGCTGTTTGGCTTGAGCCTGCCCTGTGCTTGAAAGTGCAATGGCAATGGAAATGAAGTGAAAATACAATGAGCTGTTTGGCTAGGGCCTGCCCTGTGCTTGAAACTGCAATGGCAATGGAAATGAAGTGAAAATGCAATCAGCTGTTTGGCTTGGGTCCCACTTAGTCTAGTTCTTCTTAAATTTAAATATTTTAACAAGAATTTCCAGTCATCAAATTTTTTAATTCCACTGCCCCATGAAGCGAACAGCAATGCTAAATATTTATTTTCCATTCCCATTCTGCTGTTTTTGAGATTGAGGGTTGAGGGTTAGAGGTTAGAGGTTAGAGGTTAGAGGTTAGAGGTTAGAGGTGTACAGCGGCAACAGCCTTAATAATTCAAATCTGGGTCCTGTGAGAAGCCCCTAAATGTATTTTATTGCCTGTGTGAAATAAAGAGTATTCTTCTCCTCCAGACTGCTGCCCAACTCTCAATATTGTTCCACAATCATTGCTCTTTGTTATTGTGAAAATTAAAATATTTTTGATGCTGCAAATCGGAAACAAAATCAGAAAATGCTGGAAACATGCAGTGTTAGTTGGGCAGTATGTGTCAACAGAGAAACACTTCATGTTTTCGGGTTCAGGAGTCTTTCTCAAATCTCAGGCCTGATGGAGGGTCTCAGACATGAAACATTAACTCTGTTCCCATTGCTAGACAATCATGATGAAGTATGATCACCACACTGTAATCACACTATATAATAACATCACTGTGGAGGGTGCATGTTACATGTTGACTACTGAGTGGAACGTCTGACAAAACATCTTCAATTAAATGACATTGATGAATTAAATCATGTAGAACACTCTTTGGATACCCCTTGACTCACAATGCTCTGTCCCATTTGCGCTTTGCACTTCTATTACAAGGCATTTATGTTTGGTTTGAAGACATTTCTGGTTTGGAAAGGCATATACAATGGGTCAAAATTTAATTTTTTCTGGAATCTTTATAATATTTCAACATTTCAAATGTAATTTGTAGCAAAATGCTACATTTCTGCAGTATGACTGATTCCACCGGGTGGCGCTTCGATGGCAGCCTTGCCCACAATCTGTCTGTCCTTTTCGTCTTTTTTATTGTTATTTTTAGTGTATTTAAAAAGTATGTGTTAATGTTCTCTGGTTTGCTTTATGTGGGGGGTGGGCGGGGGGGATCGGGGGAAACTTTTTTTCAATCTCTTACCTTGCCGGAGATGCGATTGTTTTCCGGATCGTATCTCCGGTCACTCTGTGGCCTAACATCGTGGAGCTGGAGGCCTTGTTCAGGACTGACTTTGAGCCCCACTTGGGCATGGACTTACCATCGGAGCAGATTCCTTGCCTGGGATCGACGCTCCAACCACGGCATCCGGACTTTAACATCAAGAAGCTTGCAGTCTCGGGTTGAGACCGACATCGGGAAGCTCCAAAACCGCATGACGTTTGACTAGCCGCAACCCGGGGTAGAACGCCTGGCACGGGAGAGCTGAGAATCCCCCTCCCCCATCCCTCCCCCGATGCAGGAGTTGATCGCCCCGACGAGGAGGCCCGCCGCCGGCTACGGGAGTAAGATCGTCCCGTCAACAGAAGGTTAGAGGCTCCCGACCGCTGGAGGACAAAGAAGGGAGAGATTTAACTTTTTTTTGCCTTCCATCGCAGTGAGGAAAGCGGAGGATGTTAAAATGTATTTTGTGTGTTCTGTTGCTTTTTATTGGTATGATTGTATGGCAAATCAAATTCCTCATATGTTGCAAAACATACCTGGCTAATAAAGTATGATTATGATTATTATGATTATGATTATGATTAAAAGAGAGGGAGACAAGTCTCCCGGGGAAGACTTGATTAAAAGTGGGGGGACGCCAATGTGTGAAGAAGGATCTCGACCAAAACTTCACCTATCCATAGTCTCCAGAGATGCTGCCTGACCTGCTGAGTTACTCCAGCACTTTATGTCCTTTTCTGTTTTAACCAGCATCTGCAGTTCCTTTGTAGAAAGAAAGAACTGCAAATGCTGCCTGACCCTCTGAGTTACTTCAGCAAGATGTGTCCATCTATCTACAGTTTCTAGTTTGTATGAGTCAACTATACTGTATATTTGGCTCAGGAAAGGTTTTGAGAACTACAAGCAGTTCTGTTCTCCAAGATGTCACATGGCATGTTAATGTACCCTTATGAAGAGCCTTCAGATCCTGAATATGTGCTACACAAATGTTATTGTGTGTTGAAGGTTTTACATCTATAAGAACAGGCTTTGTGTGTCATGTTACATTCTAGGCAAAATAATGCTTGACCAGATGCAGCAGAGATAATCTGCTGAGAATGGCTTCAGGATGTGCTTTGTTTTATCTTCTAATTAAGTTAAATGAAGGTTTCACAATAAATACAGATATTCTGGTTATTTAATGTGGTGCTGAAGAAACAAATATTGTGACAAGGCTGGATGATTATCCCTCGCATTGCTCATACATCACCCTGTGTCATTTCCCCTTCATCAGAATTGTTCTGGTTAAACATGAACAAACACAAAGTGGTGGAGAAACTCAGCAGGTCAGGCAGCATCTGTATATAGAATGGAGAGGCATAATTTTGGATCAGGATTTCTTCTTCAGACCCAAAACGTTACCCATTCATTTCCTTTCACAGATGCTGCCTGACCCGCTGAGTCCTTCCAGCACTTTGTGTTTTGCTCAAGATTCCAGCATCTGAAGTTTGTCACATCTGCATCTAAAACATGGTTGGATCTTGCTGGATCAAGCCCAGAATCGCACAGAATTAGTGCCTTGGCTCTCCCTGCTTACTGCCGCCCACACGAGTGGGTTGAATTTTGCTGGAAGCATCTGATGAGGCATCAACAGGACTTCACAAAGGTAGAGGATACTCTTCAACTCCAGCATCCACCCATTCCCAGTTGAGGACTGATCTGTCTCTCAAGTTCCCTCCCACTCCAAGCTGGAATTTGTTCCATAACTCCTGGGTGTCCACTCACCTCAAGATGGAGACTGCTTGACCTTATGCTTTAAATTTTATTTCGGGGTCACGTGAGTGACTACGTGAAGAACCCCGCCAGGACGCATGCGTGTCATATATCGCTACACGCATTGCAACAAGTCACAGCAAGGGGGAACGATGTTCCCTTAGCGGCAAAATTTGAAAGCCAGGAACAGCAGGTAAGGAGACTGCGTTCCAGAATTTGAAAGTCGGGAACAGCAGGTAAGAAGACTCTGCGTTCCTTCCACTTACCTTTTAGGTGGAGACATGGACCGGATCCATGAAGGCTGTGGGAGAGCTGGCGGGGGAGAACCGCGGAGTTGCGGACAGCCAGCAGAAACAGCAGCAGCCGACGGCACGGGAATCTTCTGAATTAGAGTCAGCTGTGCCCGACTTCGCTCCCGCTATGGTGAAATCCACTTCTCGGCCGGGCGGGAAAGCGAAGAGAAAGACTCCACGAATGCCGGACTCAGATGAGTCGGACTTTGAGGAGCCGCGAGCGGCCAGTGCCCGTGAGCACCGGGGCCGGTTCGAGCGGACGGGGCAGTACGAGCAGCCGGGAGCGGCTAGTGCCCGAGAGCACTGGAGCCGGTTTGACCGGCTGCATGACGAGGAGCAGCCGCGAGCGGCCAGTGCCCATGAGCACGGGGGCCGGTTAGAGCGGTTGCTCCAGGAGATCCTCCAAAGTGGCAGACTCCGGGAGAGGGAGGCTAGCCACAGTGGGCACCCAAAAAGCCCCACAGCGGTACCCCTTGCGGGGCTGCATAGTGTCTCCTCCTCGTCAGAGGAGAACACGGAGGATCTGTTCTGGGTAGACTCTGAACGGGTCACAGAACCACATACCCCCAGTAGCCGTGGGGTGAAATAAGGCATGCTGGATATGGTGAACCAATTCTTCCAGCCAGACCTAACCGAGGAAGACCTGGAGGCCAAAATTGCAGCCAGTGTGGACTATTTGTCTAGTAACAAACTACAGACACAGGCTATGTCTGACGCCATTGCACGGCATTTACCCCCAGGTAACTGCAAGGCATTGCAAGTGCCTAGTGTTAACCAGTGTATCTGGAGACATATGGGGACAGGTATCCGCAATACTGATCTCAAAATCCAAAACGTGCTCAAGGTATTGACGGCGGGAAGTCAATAACGGCAGCAGACGGGGTGGAATGACGTTCACTCGTAGCGACAATTCTAACCTGGACCTGCAGGTAAGAGCTGCGGTCTTTTTATGTTTTTACCATGTTGATTGCAGGTGGAGAAACCAACGGGCTGCGACAAAGCTGGTGGGCTAGATGGGATCAGCTGTGCCCGATGTCGCCTCCACACTGGCCATATCCACTCCACGGAAGGGCAGTAAGGACAGCAGTACCTCTTGAAGGGCTGCACAGTGCTTCTACCTCATCAGAGGGGAGCACTGCGGGTCAGTTCTGGGCTGACCTGGAAGAGGGGTCCACAGAAGGAAAGACAAGTGTGCAAGGGGTACAGGAACGAGAGAACCTGCGGGGACCTCCACCGCCAACCAAACCGAAAATCCAGACCCAGCGCGACAACAGCAGCGAAGAACCTACAAAAAGTAAACCTGCCACTGGTAACTATGGAGGTAGGTGGGTCTGGTTCCCTACAATATACAGGGAGCACGGAGATTGAGTGGAGATTACACTCTTTTCTGAATGCATGGAGCATGATAACAACCGATACTTACATCTAAAGCAGTATCCAGGGATATACAATAGAGTTTATACACAAGTACAGCCCTCCAGTTCAACATATACTGAACCGAATGTTCGTGCCTTCTGATAAAGGAAAATCAAAAGCGCAAGCTGAACTGAAGCGGCTTTACATAAAAGGTGTAATTGAGAAAACTCAACACGAACCATTAGAATTCGTGTCCAATATATTTATCAAAAACAAAAAAGATGATGGTTATCGCATCATCATAGATCTGACAAAATAGATACCTTTGTTACTGCTTAACAATTAATTTCCAAAGGTTACTTCAATGGCCAGCATCGATTTAAAAGATGCTTACTATTCAGTGATATACGAGGTGACCACAGATGTTACTTAAAATTCAACTGGATGGGACAACTCTGACAGTATAAAGCACTGCCAAATGGGTTCTCTTCAGCCCCAGGCTGTTTCACAAAAAAAATTTTGAAACCAGCCCTAGCGTTTCTACGGAAACGTACACACATGGTCATGGCATATTCAGATGACATACTCATTGTGGGCAAAACTTTGGAATTGGCCAAACAAACTGTCACAGCCACAAAAAAGTTATTTGGAAAACTGGGATTCATTTTTCATCCAGTTAAATCTAAACTAACGCCTTCCACTACTATGGACTATCTGGGGTTTCACCATTGACTCAGTTCACATGTCGGTGACTCTGCCTAAGGGAAAGGCTAGAGATTTATTAGAGGCTTGCAATAACCTCACTGACATCAGCAAACCATCCATCAGATTGGTAGCAAAAGTAATTGGCATAATGATGGCTGCCTTTCCAGCCACACAATTTGGACCTCTACATTACCAAAACTTACAGAGAGCAAAATACAAGCACTCTAAATTATGCAGGTCACTTTGTGAAATTACTAATCAAGCTAAAATGGAACTAAAATGGTGGATAGATAACATCTGGCTTTGTTCCAATCCAATCATTGTCAGTAGCCCTTCCATGGTACTACAAACTGATGCCAGTGCACTTAGGTGGGGAGCCACCAATACCAATACCACTGTGGTAGCATACATTGACCACAGGGTGGAAACAAATCGACATCATGTGACAATCTGACTATACAATTTGGCAATGGTGTATCCAGAGAGATATTTGGATATCAGCCACTTACCTACCAGGAAGACTAAATTCAGTGGCAGACACCAGGTCAGGCAAATTTAATGAAAACATCAAATGGATGTTGAATAAAATAGTATTTGCTGATATCACAGCAAATATTGAACACCAGATATCGATTTATTCGCATCCAGACTTAACCACCAGTTATCAAATTATGTTTCATGGGAACCAGACCCTGGGGCAGCGGCGACATTTGCATTTTCGCTGCATTGGGGGGGGGGGGGGGGGGGGGGGGGGGGGGGGGGTGAATTGTTTATTTACGCATTCCCTCCTTTTCCTGCCTCAGCAGTCGGGTATTAAGGAAATACAACAAGACTCTGCATCTGGTATTGGTATTACCCGATTGGCCTACACAACCATGGTTCCCAGTGGTATCAAACATGGTATCAGAGACATGAAAATCCCGTTTGTTCTGGAATATCTGTCTCCACTATGATGAGGGGCTCAGTTACAGTGCCATCAACTGCACCAGAAGTGCCCTATCCACTTACCTATGGCAGGGGACAGAGCATTACACAGTTGGGACTCACCCACTGGTTCAAAACTTATGAGGGGAATTTTTAATACTATCCCCAAGAACCAGATACTCCCAAATATGGGATGTAAGAATAATCCTGAAGATGCTCAGGAATTGGTCTCCAGCAACAGTTCTGTCCCTACACAGACTGACATTAAAACAGTCATGCTAATTGTATTGGTCACGGCACAGAGGATACAGTCACTGCAAAAACTAGACTGGACAACATGACTTCCTCAACAGAAAATATTACGTTTCATATTTATGAGTTTGTAAGCAGAACAGAAAGGGATCAGCAGGCCTCAATATACAATTAGATCATACCCAACAGATGACCGTCTATGTATAGTAAGACATCTGTCGTTATACATGGAGAAAACGAATATCCTAAGAGGCAATGAAAAGGCACATTTTGGTCAGCCACTAGCAACCACACCAAGAGTGACGGTCCAGACCATCTCAAGATGGCTGAAACAGGTGCTAACACAGGCTGGGGTGGATACTAATATTTTAAAATCTCTTTCCACCAGGGCTGCAGCTACATCGGCAGCAATACAGTTGGATGTACCAATGGACCAAATCCTCAAGGCAGCAGGATGGTCTGGAGGGGAAAACATTCCAATTATTTTATAATAAACCAGTAATGAAACCTGGAACGTTTGCAGAAACAATTTTAAGTTCTGTAAATTAATTTAAACCCATGAAAAGGGGTTATAAATTTGTGTTAACAAATTTTATGATTTCAATGTCCAAATTATGTTAACACAATTCCTCCCACAGTCAAGGCAGACGTGATGCATGGACCCGTTTCCACGGCATGAAATCACAGAGCTTTAAAACTTCACGTAGTCACTCACGTGACTCCGAAATAAAATAGTAAGATTAAACGAGAACTTACCAGTTTGATGTTTGATCTGTATTTTATGAGGAGTTACGATGAGGGATTACGTGCCCTCCGCTCCCACCCTGATCATATACTTAACTGGTATCTCTTCTCTAATCTTACTATGTTTGGTCATTACAGTTATCTGTGATTTCACACCGCTGCTTTGAAGAATGACACGCATGCGTCCTGGTGGGGTTCTTCACGTAATCCCTCATCGTAACTCCTCATAAAATACAGATCAAACTTCAAACTGGTAAATTCTCGTTTAATCTTACTATTAACCTTTGCTCTGTTTCTAACAATGCACCACAATTAAGACCTGACATTACCCCTTGCACTTCTTGCTGCCAGCTTTGTTGTTGATGTGCGACATCGTTTGTGTTACATTGAGAATTTTAGTCTAGTTTAGAGATATAGCAAGGAAACAGTCACAGGTCCGTGCCTACATGTGATCCCTGCTCACTAATACTATCCTACACACACTTGAGACAATTTACAATTTTACTAAGCCAATTAGCCTACAAACCTGTACATCTTTTGAGTGTGGGAGAAAACAGGAGCTCTCGGCGAAAACCCACACAGGTCATGGGGAGAATGTACAGACTCCATACAGACAGCATCCATAGTCAGGATCGAAGCCGAACCTCTGGCGCTATAAGGCAGTAATTTGACCGCTCCAAATTTTATTCTTGATGTTATTCGAAAGATATGTCTTTCAAATGATTAACTATGATAATCCTTTTTTGTGCTTGTTTATCATGATTCACTTTGTCAAATTTTAAGAACCACAAGTGGAAGACTTGGACAAAGATTTTTAACTAAATCAATGAAAACCAAGCGTCACTAAATATAGCCTGGCAACCTATAAGTGATATGTAAGAAAGGTGAAAAAATAGAATATTAATTGTATATTTTGTTCCAATTGGTGGGAAAAAACATTTCTCTGATAGCAGAAAAAATATCATGGACATTTTTGAAAAAGTGGTAGAAATAATTTCCTGTTCATGTGAAAGGCACAGAATTAGTCCATTTGGCCCATCAAGTCTACCCCGCCATTCAATCATGGACGATCTACCTTGCCCTCCGAACCCCATTGTCCTGCCTTCACCTCATAACCTCTGACACCCGACAGGATTTGAAAATCCTGGTTTATTTTCTACCTTCCTCCATCTGTTCATATAATAATCTCAGGACACCAAGACAGTGCATACTGCTGCATTAACGATAAATATAACATTTTATTGATAATATGCAAGTGGTCACTCAAAGACAGGTATTCATATGATTTGTGCAGGCTAGTCCACATCAAGATGAATCAGATGTCACATTGTTGCTCTGTATGTTCAGGCTGATTTAATATAGATATAGTAATTGATATCTATATTACTATATCTGTAATATATTGATATAGTAATTGTAAACATCCTGGTTCCTCCAACTTCCATCTGCAGACTGATCTTTGCAATACTGGAGCTGAGGTTGTTGTGCGGATGTTACTTTTGTCTCAGTTGCTGAATGGGTGACATACCAGGTTGTAAAATTCTAGTAAGCTGGATATGTTTAACAGTTGTGAACAGATTCAATGTGACTTCCAGTCTGAAGAAGGGTCTTGACCCGAAACGTCACCCATTCCTTCTCTCCAGAGATGCTGCATGTCCAGCTGAGTTACTCCAGCTTTTTTTGTCTATCCTCAATGAAGTTTGTTTATGGCTTCCCACATAATATGAGATGGCACTCCCCACCTCCCACTCACTGACGCTTTTCAAAAGAATCTGCTGCCAGAAAGACATAGCCGGAGGTGGGCCCTGAAAGTTAGCAGCAGGTCAATGGTTTAATGGTGAGTACAATTGTATATTCTTCTACACCCTTCCAGTGTGCCTCCAAATTGTTTCTGCCATCACTATCTGTTTGCTTTCTACAGATTTACTGAATATTTCTTGTATTTTATATTTTCACTAATCTACATTTAATGATACTTTGGGCAGAAGTATTTTACAGGCAAATTGTTTGCTATTTAGCACAGCACAGCATAATTTCAATCCACTTAGAGCTATTACTTTAACAAAAGCAGAAAAAGTTAAAATAAATTTTAAGGATTTTCATTTTCAAGATGAATACTGAATGTTGCAAAAACAGGTATTTTATCTAAAACAAAACACAAAGTGCTGGTGTAACTCAGTGGGTCAGGCATCATCCTGGAAGGGAATGGACAGGCAAAGATTCGGGTCGGACACTTTTTAGATATTATTCTAGTGTTTAACATTTGAAACGATGTAAGAAAGGATGGATCTGAAAGGTGCAATAATGTAACATTACTAGTTAATTACTTCTAATGTCATAATAATTTATGCAAATGCTCAAATATATTTTGTAAAAAAATATGCATCTGGAGCATAATTTACAAACTCAAATAAAAAGTGAACGTGTTTCTTTGTGTCAGAACTTCTAATGTCATAATAATTTATGCAAATGCTCAAATATATTTTGTAAAATTTGGAGCGGTCAAATTACTGCCTTATAGCGCCAGAGGAATATGTGATGTTTCGGGTCGAGACCCTTCTTCAGACTTTTTTTATAATGTCTGATTTCTTCTTTGTGTTTTTTTTCCTCTGTGGCATGTCTGCCTTCTCTATTCAATTATTTTACTTCTTTTATATCAGGGTCCATTGGAGAGTGATATTAAGGTAGGTTAGGGAATGGAACAAGTAAAGCTAGTTGATTCCTTGAAATTGGAAGATCGGGGAAGGAATCATGGGTTCAAACCATTGAAAGTAAATTCATACAGAGTGATAAATGCTTGGAATAAGTTATCAGGCAACTGAACCATCCTACCAACTGTGGGAGAGCTGGAAGGGGAGGGAAGGAGGGAGAAAGCAAGGACTACCTGAAATTGGAGGTCAATGTTCATACCGATAACAGGAAGCAGGGTGGGAAGAAGTGTAGTACAGATAGCCATGGGTGTCAGTGGGTTTGTAATAGATAACATTACTCCCATGGCTATCTGGACTACACTTCTTCCCATCCTGCTTCCTGTAAGGACTCTATCCCCTACTCCCAATTCCTATGTCTATGCCGCATCTGCACCCAGGATGAGGTGTTCCAAACCAGGGCATTGGAGATGTCCTCATTCTTTAGGGAACGGGGGTTCCCCTCTTCGACTATAGAGGAAGCTCATACCAGGGTCTCTTCTATATCCCGTAGCTCCGCTCTCACTCCACATACCCCACTTGTAACAAGGACAGAGTCCCCCTTGTCCTCACCTTCCACCCTACCAGCTGTCACATACAACAGATAATCCTCCAATATTTTTGCCACTTCCAACGGGATCCCACCACTGGCCACATCTTCCCATCTCCTCCCTTTTCTGCTTTCTGCAGGGACCGCTCCCTCCGTAACTCCCTGATCAATTCGTCCCTTCCAACCCAAACCAACCCCTCCCCCGGTACTTTCCCTTGCAACCGCAGGAAACGCTACACTTGCCACTTTACCTCCCCCTTCGACTCCATCCAAAGACCCAAGCAGGCTTGGCGATCGCTTCGCCCAACACCTCCGCAAAATTTGCATTAACCAACCTGATCTCCCGGTGGCTCAGCACTTCAACGCCCCCTCCCATTCCGAATCAAACCTTTCTGTCCTGGGCCTCCTCCATGGCCAGAATGAGTTACACCGCAAATTGGAGGAGCAGCACCTCATAATTTTTCTTGGGTAGTTTACACCCCAATGGTAGGAACATTGACTTCTCCAATTTCAGGTGGTCCTTGCTTTCTCCCTCCTTCCCTCCCCTTCCCAGCTCTCCGACAGCCCACTGTCTCTGCTTCTACCTTTATTCTTCCCGCCCCCCACCCCCATAAAATACAGCACTGACATTTTAGCTTTTAATAACTGCTTGGTGAGAACAGATAGGTTTTTCATTGGATGATACACCGATCAATCATTGTTGTTTTGAACTTGGCCTCCATTGTTTGCAGAAGACCTTTATCAAATCAGCTGCAATGCCAACAAAGCCCCATTCAATTATAAAACAATTATTTTCTTGGTGACATTACAATTATGAAGTACATATCAATAGATCTTGTACTGCATTAAATCCATCCATGTTTATATTGTGCTATGCAGAAAAAATGTAATGGGCCTCTTGAGACAATATTGTGTTTACATATCTGTTATGCCTGCTGCAAGTAAGGATTTAATATAAGGATATCATTGTTCCGTTTCATATCATTTGACAATATTACACTCTTGTATCTTGACTCTTATCATCTGTGGTTCTTTGTACATCATTATGTCCTTTGCGTCCTTTTTATAATAATAATAATAATAATAATAATAACAATTTGTATAGCACTTTTCATACAATTGAATGCAACCCAGTGCTTTTCACAAAAACACAGGTCTAAACAAAAGTACAATTTAAAACAGTAATAATAATAATAATACATTTTATTTATGGGTGCCTTTCAAGAGTCTCAAGGACACCTTACAAAAATTTAGCAGGTGGAGGAAAAACATGTAAGGGGAATTAAATAAATAGTAGAGACATGACTAATACACAAAGTAAAGACAGAATTCAATTCAAAACACAATATGAGGCAATTAATGCACAGATGAAAAGGGAGGGGGACGTGGGGCTAAGGGTAGGCAGAGGTGAAGAGATGGGTCTTGAGGCGGGACTGGAAGATGGTGAGGGACATGGAATTGCGGATCAGTTGGGGGAGGGAGTTCCAGAGCCTGGGAGCTGCCCTGGAGAAGGCTCCGTCCCCAAAACTGCAGAGGTTGGACTTGTGGATGGAGAGGAGACCGGCTGATGTGGATCTGAGGGACCGTGAGGGTTGGTAGGGGGAGAGGAGGTCAGTGAGATATGGGGGGGCCAGATGGTGGAGGGCTTTGTAGGTGAGGACCAGGATTTTGTAGGAGATCCGGTGGGAGATGGGAAGCCAGTGAAGTTGTTTGAGGACTGGAGTGATGTGATGCCAGGATTTGGTGTGGGTGATGAGTCGGGCGGCTGCGTTCTGAACCAGTTGGAGTCGGTTGATGTAGGTGGAGCTGATACCAAGGAGAAGTGACATAGACAGTTAATAGCATAAAAAGCACAGATTTATATTAAAATATAAAATAAAAAATAGAGAGTGTAAAAGGACAAAAAACAAAAACACTAAGGTCAAATACAGTCCCATATACTATATGAGCACACAAACTGCTGACGGATATGCTGAGATAAATACGAGAATAAAGATAATCTGTACAATGTCATGAGTTAAAAGCTTGATTGAAAAGATAAGTTTTTATCTGAACTATCTCTTTTGCTGTAACACAGTGATGCTGTAACACTATATTCTACACTGTGATCATTTTTTTCTTTACACTACCTGTTGTCCTTTTGTGTATGGCTTGTTTATAATCATGTCACAGGTCAAGACAAGAATGTTTCTTTGTCATGTCTCGAAACGGAACAATGAAATCCTTACATGTAGCAGAACAATTATTAGATGGATTAGTATGGTAGTCAAAATCATATCACCCTTCAGCCCAACTTGCCCACACTGACCAACATGTGCCATCTACACTAGCCCACCTACCTATGTTTGGTCCATATCCCTCCAAATCTGTCCTATCCATGCAAATCAATGTTTTCACTATATCTTGGTACACATAATGATAATAAACCAATGCCAATACCAATTTTAAGATAGCAAAGTAATAAACATTTAAAACTCCCTTTACCCCCCCCCCCCCCCCCCCAGTGTTAAAGTTTGCTTTGAAAATAAATGGCTATATCATCCTGTTTTTCCAGTTGTCCACATGACCTGTAGGTCTCGAGATTATTATTAGTATTTTTATGATGGAGGTTTGAAAAGACACAAAACCCATTGAGTTCTCAAATACCTCGCATTACATTCACTTAGTTGTATTCAGTCAAATATGGTTGGAAAATCAAGAGTCCACTCCAGAAACAAGTTAAATGTATTTCTTTAAGAGGAACCAGTTGTGTGTCCCAAAAAAAGTAACCTCTTTGATGTACAGTTTGATTGAAGCATTCTATGGGGCTGATGGAAGCATTCTAAGGCACTCATAATTTCATACAATTACACCTTTTTACACCTAAAACCCTGGATCATCAATCACATAACCTTGTTGCTGCCACATTTATGACAAACTAGGACTGTAAACAAGATTCTGTTTTGTATTTCTCTCTTGAACTCAGCGAGTGAATGGGGGAAATGTTCTTCTGGGAATGTGCTGACTGCCAAGCCAATGCCGGAGCCTTGTTTATTCACCTTGCACTGTAGATCCTGCAACATTTTTACTGGAATATTAATTTCCTTAATATGCACCTGCTGGTTTAAGCCAAAGATGGACACAAAAAGCAGGAGTAACTCAGCATGGCAGGCATCATCTCTGGAGAGAAGGAATGGGTGACGTTTCGGGTTGAAGGGTCTTGACCTGAAACGTCACCCATTCTTTCTCTCCAGAGATGCTGCATGTCCCGTTGAGTTACTCCAGCATTTTGTGTCTATCTGCACTAATTTTAATTGTTTTTCTGAACATATCATCTCATTAACCTTGACAAAATGACGAGCTCTATACATTTTTAAATGGTGTATTGCACTTATGATTATTTTATCAATAGCCGCACAATAGCATGTTGACTGAGGTAAAATGAGAGCAGAAATTATATACATAAATAGAGTTCATTTTGATCTATTTGCGGTGTGCTAAATGCTGGCTGCATTTGACACCTATCATCAGGGAGACCTGAGAAGAAACTCCGCCAATTTGATAAAAATGTTCTTGTGAAACAAAATCATTAGGGTGGTTTAACCTTTATTTCTTCATTTACCTCCTGCCTGCACTTTTGCTGATGCAACTGCTACATCACTTCATCTATGAATGTTGGGAAATAAGTCAGAGATTTAAAAGTATAAATCATAAGACCATAAGACGCAGGAGAAAAATTAGACCATTCAGCCCATTCGATCTTGGTTGATCTATTTTCCCCTCTTAACGCCATTCTCCTGCCTCTTCCGTAACCTTTGGCAGCCTTGCAAATCAAGAACATATCAATCTCAGCTTTAAAAATACCCAATAACTTGACCTCCACAGCCATCTGTGGTAATGACTTCCACAATTCACCACCCTCTGGCTAAAGAACCCTCTGGACAAATTCTTGATTAGAACGGGTGTCAAGGTTTATTAGCAATGATACAAAATTTTGAGATTTAAAAAATCAAGTCTTTAATTTATCCCATCAGATAAAGCATAAAAATAAGTTTAATTTGGCACCTAATTCACTTTCATATCTTCAGTATTAAAAAAGTTATGGCCATTTTCATACTCGGAAATTGGCATCTTGTTCCCTATTGCTTTTTCATTGACTTAACACAAAAGCTGTGATTGAGAACATTTAAAGGCCGATAACTTTCTTAAAATTTAAGAGAACTGAAATAGATTTTCAGTTATTATAGATTGAAGCATTCTGAAACAATCTTACTTAGATGACTTGAAATTAAAGCATATAATTAGTTAGTTACCTAATTGTAGCTAATTACAAAATTAAATTACTAGATCTAAACATCTATCCATTTCTTAAGAATAGATTAACATTTTTAAATAGCCTAAGTGTCCAAATAACATTCACACAAGAATTCAGAATATAACATAATTTTTAAATCTCATTGTCATGGGTTTATAGGACAAATGGAAGGAATTTAATGTTTAATACCTGTAAATTAATGGCCATTTAAATCAGCTTGGGAGTGGGTTTTACTGGAACAGGACCATTTAGAACGTTCAGATGCGGTGAATTTATACCCCCATATCGGCAGTAAATACACTGCCGGTTCTTCGGGGGGGGGAAATCACCGTTTCGCAACGTAAAATGTGAATTAAATACATCTTAAGCAACACTTTTATACATAAAAATAAACTACTTTCTTTTACCTGGTCCTGCATAAAATCCGTCCCAGTTGTCGGCATTGACGGCTTCAGAAGCTGCTTTTAAAATCATTCCAGCGATTAACTTGTCGGGTGAATTTTTTTTAAAAAACACACAGAACGGCGGTAGGAACGATTCTTTAGCAAAATCTTGCACTCCAACAAATATAATTCAGGACCAGGTAGGGAAAAAACCCCGTTTTAACCCCGCCCCCCTCTCAAACGCGCCAAAATCGCGCACACGGCCAGTGGCAGAATTACAGTGCCGCTGAAGGTAAGTTTTGTAACATACCTAGGTTTATGGGGAGAAGGCAGGAAAATGCGTTTGGGAGGCAGATTGAATAGTGGAGTAGACCCGATGGGTCGAATGGGCCGAATGGCCTGATTCTACTTCTATAACTTGTGAAATTCCTCCTCATCTCCATTCTAAAGGTACCTCTTTTTATTCTGATATGGTGCTCTCTGGTCCTACAATTGAAAATAACCTCTCAACATCCACTCTATCTAGGCATTTCAGTATAACTAGTGTGACCCATTGCGTCCCATGTTCACACAGGAAGGCTGGTCCCAAATATTCTACCTCTCAACCAATTCCAATATTGGTGGCCAGTCTTTCTGGAGCGCTAGTATGGGTGTCGTGGGCCGAAGGGACTGGTTTCCAGAGGACTAGTATGGACAATGTGGGCCGAATGGATTCTGGGGCTGGCAGCTCAGTCATACAAGCCTGGTGGGCTGGCAGATCAGTCACTCGGTCTTGGTGGGCTGGCAGCTCAGTCACTCGGGCCATTACAGACCAACCCGTCAATTCAGTTCAAGCAGTACATTGCAGACTCACAGTTTGGAACTCAACGCTCACTCATGGTCATCCGGGGTGACTGACTCACTTCCGGCCTCCGGGGTTTTATTCTCCTGGCCTCCCGGAAGGGGCGTTACCTTCATCATGGTGACTGACAGGCGAGAAGACCAATCTGCTGATCTCACGATTTTTAAAACATTCATAACATTTTTATTATTTCACCGATCGGATAAAATCTTGGGGCGGTTGGAGGAGAGGAGGACGGTGAGTAAGATGGTGTAAAAATCATAGCGATATACAGCAGCATTTTTTTCTAAAATGTATTTACAACATAGACAGGAAGTCAAGATGAGACTTTTAGTAATAGTATAGATATAGTAGAGTAATGGATGCCATAAAGATGAGGGAAAACAGGCAGGGGAAGGAAAATTGTGCTTTGTAATTGGTTTGGAGTCCAGCAGCCTTCGTGCACAGATCATACCACGCACATTGTCCACGTCAATTTCAATTGAGGTGATTAATACAGAGGTTGTAACTGTTACCAAGAAGAAGAACGCGATGATGAATAAAACATGGGAGTGGGATGCGACCTGAGTATTATCACATGCTACAACCATCATGGATGATTTGTCTACCTTTACATTATATTTCAACAATATAAAGAGCGCAAGAGCAACATAAACTTGCAACATCCCAAAATACAAAGCTTAGATTCAGTACCACGAAGAAGCAACTGACAATTTGGAAAACATCTATTGACAAGATCAGAGACAGGAATATCAGGGGGATGGTCAAGGTTCTATGGTGATTTATTTGTCACATATGCAACAGCACAATTACATTATTTTTGCATATATTACACATCCAGGCACTGCCATGTTTTGGCATCATTTCCAAAGTCCGGTCAGCTTGCACGCTCGATGTACAGGAGCAGTTCTTGTGAACCAACATCCCTATCCTCGTCCGGACATCTTTGTGTCCCTGGGGCACTTTCTGAGGCCGACCTTGAAGGCGCTGGAGGCATTACTCTGCTTCACCTGCCTTCCGGCTATTGCTCCTTGCATCTGATGTCTCCAGCTCATTCCCTGTCCTGCTTTCTGCCAAGACTTCGAGTTGGATCCAGATCTGCCGAGCCTTTGGTGCGATGAGGTTTTGGCAGGATCCCGCGGTCCGACAAGCCTTCGGGTGTGTCCCGCCAACTACCGAGCCTCGCGGCACCTTGGTCATTGTGGGTGTACACAGAGAATCTATAATCTATCATGCTTTCTAATGATTAATTCATTGGCCACTAATATGTCATATCATGAATCTTTCAAGATACTTGTGCACGCCTCTCCCAAATGAACAATTTTAGTCTCCTATTTTCCTTCTTAGGTGTGCAGGAGTAGGATTATACAAGAGTAGCAATACCATGCTATGGTATTGCATGGTATTCATCTTGGGGCAGGATAGAGGCATATCATGGAAGTATTTTCATGTTTCTGCTCAGCAGGTGAAGGCAGGTTTGGGGGATTGTCTTCCAAGAATTACTAGCCTGTATTATTGTGAATGTACTGTTTAATTTAGTTTAGTTTGTCATTGTCACGTACCGAGCTACACTGAAAATCTTTTTTGTTGTATGCTATCCAGTCAGAGGAAGGCTATACATGAATATAATCAAGCTGTCCATAGTGTACAGATAAATGATAAAGGTGACAATTAGTGGAAGATAATGTCCGATAAAGTCCGATTAAAGATAATTCGAAGATCTCCAAGGAAGTAGATGGGAGGTCAGGACCGGGCTCTAGCTGGTGAGAAGATAGTTCAGTTGCTTGATATCGCTGGGAAGAAACTGTGCCTGAATCTGGGTGTCTGCATTTTCAAACTTCTGTACCTCTATGATTTCGAATGTTCATCATGTTATTAATGATTCTGTGACCTTTTCTCTCCGTAGCTTCAGTTTTTGATCTTTTGACAGTGATGAGGTGCATCCCAAAGTATTCATCAGCTACCAGTGGGATGTGCAGTCTAAGGTGCGTAATAGATAAGGTGAGGAATATGTACATCATCTCTTAGTTTCATTAAAAATTTACATTTTCCACAAAGGATAGGGTGAACAATATAAAGCAAGACCCTGAATTTTACTCTGAAATCATATTATCTGTTAAATTAAAATTGTAAAATGATTGTTTTAATTGTCAGATAACAAATCTCTGAAACAGCCTTGACTTTGAGCCATTTCATTATAAAATGAAATAATCTAATATAAAATCTGAAGTTATTGTTAAAAATCTCCAGATAGACTTGCTCTGATTAATTATCCTGCTGCACACTAGCTCCACTGCAGCTAAATACCGCATTTTAAATCAAAATTGAGTCCTGTTGTAGGATTTTGACACAAGACATTGGCAATCCATTTCCCTCCACAGATGCTGCTTGACCTGCAGAGTTCTTCCAGCAGTTTGTTTGTTGCTTCCGATTCGAGCATCTGCAGTCGTTTGTGTGTCCGAGAAACTGCATTTATTTATTTTCTTACACCCATTCACATCCCCCTCCCTTCTCCATCCATGCTATCTGGGGTAGATCTTTCTTCAGCCAGCCATCCAGCTGGCCAATATCCTTCCAGAGTGACCCAGTACCACTGGCTCCTCACAAAAATATTGGAGGGTGATAATGTCATAAGGTCATGTAATAGGAGAAGAATAAGGCCATTTGCCCATCATGTCTACTCTGCCATTCAATCATGGCTGATCTTTCTCTCCCTCCTAACCGCACTCTCCTGCCTTCTCCCCATAACCCCTGACACCCAAACTAATCAAGAATCTATCTATCTCTGTCTTAAAAATATCCATTGACTTGACTCCACAGTCTTCTGTGGCAAAGAATTCCACAGATTCACCACCCTCTGACTAAAGAAATTCCTCCTCATCTCCTTCCTAAACGAACGTCTTTTAATTCTGAGGTTATGACCTCTAGTCCTAGACTCTCCCACTAGTAGAAACATCATGTCCACATCCACTCTATACAAGCCTATAGCTGACACCGGTCATTAAAGAGGTGGGAAATTATCTTTTATGCACTCGTCTCATGCAAGAACACGTTATCTGAATGGTATCAGTTGTGATCTTTGTTGCATTGGTGGATAATATCAGTGAGCAATTTTTAGAGTCCTGGATACCTGCCGAGAATATCCTGCATTAATAAACATCAGCCTAGCAATACAGTGCATATGAATAATACACTCATATTCTGTAATGACGCAGTCAGCTTTGCGCACTGAAAATTGTCCCACTAAACTCAGATTGACGTCCCTCCATTGAAACTGGATGGTCATTTAAACTCAAATGGCTGACTAATGTTCTTCAGGGAAAGACATCTAATGTCTTCACATAGTCGGGCAAATGTGCAAACTCAGCCACCGGAGAAAGCAATCTGCTCTTAACCATCAACATATTTAGTGCCAAGACGTTTAGGCATGCCAGCAAATGCCCCCGTTGGAGGTGAGGTACACATTCTGTCAATGAGTGAACAGGAAGGACTCCGTTCCCACTGGTTCCTGATCCTGGCAGATAGATATCAAAGCTTAGCAATACCAAATTAATTATTAGAGAACGGGATGCCTTTCCCTCCCTGATGGGGAATCCACAAATGTCCAAACAATTAAAGTGATTCCAACCCTAGCAAGTATATCCATTTTCAACTGTAGCTACCTGCACCAACAATTCTTGGACAAAGTAGGGCCTCTCAGTATTACTGAGTTAAAATGGTACCATAACTTTAATCAAGATACACAAAGTAATGGAGTAACTTAGCGGGGTCTGAAAGCATCTCTGGAGAACATGGATAGACAACATTTTGAGTTGGGACACTTTTTCACACTCTTGGCATTCATAATGTTAATGTTTAATCTTGTTGCTTCTTTCATCATCTGCCCTGGTGTGTCTACTGACTCGCGGAGTATGTCAATTCTCTGTTCACCATGGATTTGACTGATTCAGATTAGTTACATGAGAGAGTCATTCTCCTTCATTTTACCCAACTGACGTGTCTACTATATAGACTTTTCACTGGTTCACACAACTCAGGAGCAGCTTTTTCCCCTCTGAATTCAGGCTTCTGAACAATCCTTCCATAAGCTAGGTTACTGTCGATTTACCTCCACCCCATTGTGGGCATTAAACGTTGTCTCAGGAACTGATGCGCTACAATGCTGAGAACTATATTGTGCGCTCATTATTGTACCCCTTTAATCTATCTATTGTTGTTGGAGGAATTGTGTTTAATAATATTTGGAGTTAACCATTGATAAAGCCTTTAAAGGGGCATCAATAATACTGGTGTCCAAGAAATGACGTGCCTCAATGACTATGACCAGTCTGTGATGATGAAGTGCTTTGAGAGGCTAATCATGGTGCAAATCAACATACCTTGACAAAAACCTGGACCCACTGCAGTTCGCTTACCGCCACAACAGATCAATGGTGGATGCGATCTCACTGGCTCTCCACTCTGCTCTGGACCACTTGGACAACAAAAACTCATATGTCAGGCTGTTATTCATTGACTGCAGCTCGGCATTTAATCCCATCATCCCCTCCAAGCTGGTTACCAAGCTCTCAGATCTGGGTCTCTGCGCGTCCCTCTGCAATTGGATCCTCGGCTTCCTCATTCACAGACCACAGTCTGTCCGTATTGGTGGAAATGTGTCATCCTCGATAACAATCAGCACGGGAGCACCTCAAGGCAGCATGCTAAGCCCCCTGCTGTACTCACTCTATACTCATGACAGCGTAGCCGGACATAGTGCAAACTCCATCATCAAGTTCGCCGACGACACCACTGTTGTGGGACGTATCACTGATGGGGACGAGTCAGAGTATAGAAGTGAGATCGACTAATTGACCAAATGGTGCCAGCACAATAACCTGGCTCTCAACACCAGCAAAACCAAAGAACTGATTGTGGACTTCGGAAGGGGTAGGATGGGGACCCACAGTCCCCTTTATATCAACGGGTTGATGGTTGAAAGGGTCAAGAACTTCAAATTCCTGGGCGTGCATATTTCCGAAGATCTTTCCTGGTCCCAGAACACTGATGCAATCATAAAGAAAGCACATCAGCGCCTCTACTTCCTGAGAAGATTACGGAGAGTCGGTATGTCAAGGAGGACTCTCTTGAACTTCTACAGGTGCACAGTAGAGAGCATGCTGACCGGTTGCATCGTGGCTTGGTACGGCAACCTGAGCATCCAGGAGCGGAAAAGGCTGCAATAAGTTGTAAACATGCCCAGTCCATCATCAGTTCTGACTTCCCTACCCTCAAGGGGATCTATCACAGGTGCTGCCTCAAAAAGGCTGCCAGCATCATCAAAGACCCATACCATCCTTGCCACACACTGATCTCTCTGCTGCCATCAGGTAGAAGGTACAGGAGCCTGAAATCTTCAACATCCAGGAACAGCCTCTTCCCCACAACCATCAGACTATTAAACACAACCTCAAACAAACTATGAACTATAACAGCCTATTGCACTTTATCTGTTTATTTATGTGTGTGTATATATATACTAGACTAATTGGGACCCGTTGGGTCCCAGCATCACATGGGAGGGCTGGTCCCCCAACACAATATTCCACCTCTCCACCAATTCCAATATTGGTGGCAAGTGGTGGGGGGGGGGGGGGGGGGTGGGGGGGGGGGGGGTGCTAGGGTGCCTAATCTGGAGTGCTAGTATGGGTGCTGTGGGCTGAAGGGACTGGTTTCCAGAGGGCTAGTTTGGACATTGTGGGCCAAATGGATTCTTAGGGTGGTGGCTCAGTCACTCAAGCCTGTTGTACTGGCAGCTCACTCACTCACGGCTGGTGGGCTGGCAGTTGACTCACGGCTATTCCTTGAAATTCCATTTCAAGCAGGGTGCAAGGCCACCAATTTCAAGTGTTGTTTCTTACCACTTCAAGCAGGGTGCAAGGCCACCAAATTCAAGTGCAGTTTCATACCATTTCAAGCAGGGTGCAAGACCACTAAAGACAGCGAGTCATGACCTCTCCCTCCTCCATCTTGCAGAGTCTGAGCCACGCCCACACTTCTGGGTTTTATAGTCCCTCCCCCCCCTCCCCCCAGAAGGGGCGTGGCCTTCATGGCGTGATTGACAGGAGAGAGAATCGCAACATTTTTTAAACACTGATAACTCTTTTATTTTTCATCGATGGGAAAAATCTTCTGCACCTGATGAGCGGAGGGGGACTGAGTAAGATGGCCAAAATTCACAGCCGTACGTGGTAGCGTGTTTTCTAAAATCAATATAAAGCACAAACAGGAAGTGGTCAAGATTAGACTTTTAATTATATAGAAGGCAAGGCAACTTTAATTAGGCAAGTCAACTTTAATTAGGCAACACAGCTTTAGCATTTCCAAACCAAAGGCATCACAGCTTTAGCATTTCCAAACCGAAGGCATCTCAGCATTAGCATTTCCAAACCAAAGGCAACACAGCTTTAGCATTTCCAAACCAAAGGCAACATAGCTTTAGCTTTTCCAAACTATATTTTCAAACCACATTAAGGACACTGACAGGTCAGTAAAACCACTCAGAGTTTAGTAGACATGTGTTCAGTGTTATTCACAGCTCAGACTGAGGGACGTGACCCTCTCGCTCCCTCATCTTGGAGAGACTGACTGAGGCACTCAACACTTCTGGCTTTTATAGTCCCTCCGGAAGGGGCGTGGCCTTCAGGAGAAAGAATCTCAACATTTTTTAAACACTAATAACTCTTTTATTTTTCATCGATGGGAAAAATCCTTTTGTCCTGCGTAGCGGATGGGGACTCTGAGTAAGATGGCCAAAATTCACAGCCGTAAGTGGCAGCGTTTTTTCTAAAATCAATATACAGAACAACAGGAAGTGGTCAAGATCAGACTTTTAGTAATATAGATTCTATGGTATATTGAATTGAATTGAATTGAATTGAATTGAATTGAATTGAATTGAATTGAATTGAATTGAATTGAATTGAATTGAATTGAATTGAATTTGTCATTCAGACCTTTCGGTCTGAACGAAATGCTGTTGCCTGCAACCATACATGTAATAATAACAAAACACAATAAACACAAATTAACATCCACCACAGTGAGTTCACCAAACACCTCCTCACTGTGATGGAGGCAAAAGTCTTAGAGTTACTGTCTCTTCCCTCCTCTTCTCCCTCTGCGCCGAGGCGATACCCCACCGGGCGATGGTATCAGTCCCGCGGTTCAAGCTCCGCGGCCCGGGGGTGGTCGAAGCTGCCCGCAGCTGTTGCAACGGGTGCTCCGGAAAACAGGCACCAGCCTGTGACCTGCGAGCTCCCGACATTGTCCTCCACTGGCCCGCGGCCGAGCCCCGGATCCAGGTCGCCGCCGCCTCAGCCGCCGGAGCACCGTCTCCGCCCCGCACCGGGCCGCCCACAAGGCAGCGTCTCAGCCCCGCACCGGGCTGCCCCCACGGGAGCACCTTCCAGCCGGGAGCCGGTCCGCCCTCACCGGAGCGCCTTCCAGCCGATAGCCAGGCCACCCACACGGCAGCGTCTCAGCCCCACACCGGGCTGCTCAAACGGGAGCGCCTTCCAGCCGGTAGCCGTGCCGCTCACACGAGAGTGTCTCAGCCCCGCGCCGTCCGCCCTCACCGGGGCGCCGAGTCGTGCCGCTACCCGGACGTCACCACAGCTCGAAGTCGGCCAGCCTCGCGTTGGTGAGTCCTGGCTGGCTCTACCTCCGGACCCTCGAGGTCGGTCGCAGGTTGGAGGCCGCCAGCTCCGCCATTAGGCCTCAGCGCAGACGGGGGAAGAGAAGGGGGATACGACAAAAAAGTCGCATTCCCCCCAAGGGAGAGACAGAAAGCTCTGTTTCACCCTCCCCCCACACACATAACACCACCTAATAACCAAAAAAATTACTAAACTAGACAAAAAAAACATTTTTTTCAATCAGTATTTATACCTACAATATTCTGTTGTGCTGCAGCATGCAAGAATTTCATTCTCTTATCTGGACCCATGACAATAAACTCTCTTGACGAGTTGACTTAAAGTGTCAGAATGAGTGTTGATGCTGATGCTGTTAAGTTAGGTCTAAGAGTTTGATTGCATCCTTCAAAAATAACTAGAAAAAAATCACTCCAGTAATTCAATCGTGATGAGGTGACATTGTTTGCACTTTGATTAAAGCCACTTGATTTCCTCAATGATTCATTACCGTTGTAAGAAGCTGGGCTTTAACATTGTGGTTGATGAACATTGCTGCCATTTGCTTCCTAACTCCAAGTCAACACCACGGGTAACTGAAATTAGAAATATTGTCAGTCACAAATTTCCTAATGCCCCTGTCCCACTTAGGAAACCTGAACGGAAACCTCTGGAGACCTTGCGCCCCACCCAAGGTTTCCGGAGGTACCCGGAGGTTTTTGTCAGTCTCCCTACCTGCTTCCACTACCTGCAAACTCCGGCAACCACCTGCAACCTCCGCGACCCGCACGGAAACCTTGGATGGGGCGCAAAGTCTCCAGAGGTTTCCATTCAGGTTTCCAAAGTGGGACAGGGGCATAAGAAGCTATAACAACCACATGGCCTTCGGCAATGTTTGCAATCGCACTATTAAGTAAGGCATAACACCCCAGAACTAATTGTGCCCTTTAATGAGGTAATACTTAACATGGGTGAATGAAAGATTAAGCTGGAGCAAGTTGGCTTCAGATGCATGATCGTGATGAGTAAAACACTACACGGCTTTTCAGTGTTGTCATGTGTCACATTGACAAGTTATCATTAAAGAAAATCTAAATAAAGAATTTATCTTCAAGAGTTGCAAATATAATTTGTGTAATCATCACCTCACCTACTTAGCAGCAAAAGCAGGGATTTATCAATTCTTGTCATGAAATTATGGACAGCAAATCAGAACATTAATGGGACTCTGAGCAACTCAAATAAATAATAATAATAAATACTTTATTGATCCCCTCAGTGAAATTCAGATGTCCAGAAGCCCCCAACCAACAAACCCACAGATTCAAAACGAGCGCAGACAGAAAATACATAGAATACAATGTGGACACTACCTGAGAGCAATAAATACTTAAAAAGACCAATAATTAACAGTTAAAAATTAAAAATTGCAAAATGCATCCCCCTACAGCCTAGCGGTCAGAATTATAAAATCTAATGGCTGCAGGGGTGAAGGATCTCCTGAACCGCTCCATTCTACAGGGCAGGGAGAGGAGCCGGTTGTTGTTCCAAGTGCTCTTTTGACTCTCCAGAATTACATGGAGGGGATGCCCGGGGTTTTTCAGGATGACCTGCACCTTGTGCCTCATACGCCTCTCAAGCACATCCATCCCAGAGTCTACTCTCCCCTCCAGCACTGAGCTAGCTCGTTTAACCAGTCTGTCCAGCTTCTCTGGTGTGCTTTAAGTTTGCATACTAATCTCTTATGTGGGACCTTGTCGAAAGCCTTCTGAAAGTCCAGAAATAACACATCCACTGGTTCTCCCTTATCCACTCTACTAGTTACATCCTCGAAAAATTATATAAGATTCGTCAGACATGATTTACCTTTCATAAATCCATGCTGACTTTGTCCAATGATTTCACCACTTTCCAAATGTGCTGCTATCCCATCTTTAATAACTGACTCTAGCAGTTTCCCCACTACCGATGTTAGACTAACTGGTCTGTAATTCCCTGTTTTCTCTCACCCTCCCTTTTTAAAATGGGGTTATATTAGCTATTCTTCAATCCTCAGAAACTACTCCAGAATCTAAAGAGTTTTGAAAAATTATCACTAATGCATCCACTATTTCTGGGGCTACTTCCTTAAGTACTCTGGGATGCAGCCTATCTGGCCCTGGGGATTTATTGTCCTCTGATTAGTGATTAATAAAGCACAGCCATAGTCTGAGGTGACCTTATTGAGGGATCATCCAGCGAGGCTATATGCATGGAGCTGTGAAAGGAAAAAGGGGATGATCAAATATGTAGGCCCCCAAAGAGTCAATGGGAACTAGAGGGACCCATGTACCAAGAGTTTGTGGACCCCATTGCAAGGCTGTTAAGGTTGTCATAGTTGGGGACTTTTAACGTTCCCAATGTAGGGTGGGAAAGGTTGGTACAAAGGGCTTATATGGAGCGCAATTATCAGGTTTGTTCAGAAAGGTTTCCTCGGGTAATACATGGAGGGCCCAACAAGGGAGAGGGCAAAGCTTGATCTACTGATAGGAAATGGAGCAGGACAAATGACTAAGGTGTCTGTGGGCAAGCATTTTTGGGACCAGCAACCACAATTCTATTCATATTAAAAAAGTTATGGGGTAGGACATGGATAGTCCATGTCCTATTCCATAAGGACTGATTGAAATTTGTGCCTCCACTACAGTGATGAATGCTGTGGTGGATGTAATTGTGTTAAATTTTTATTGTGTATTGTGTGTTCTTTTTTTTATTGTATCACTGCTGGCAAGTTCATTTCACTGCACTTCATTGTATATGCGACGAATAAATCTGACTATTGACTATTGACTATTGACTAAGTTAAAGTTTTAAGTTCAGTCAAGGCCAACTTTGATGGCATTAGGCAGGAACTTGCAAAAGTTAATTGGTGCAGAGTGTTTGCAGGTAAAGGGACATCTGGAAAGTGGGATGCATTTAAAAGCATGGTTGTGAGTGTTCACAGTATATTTGTTCCTGTTAATTTAAGGTGCAAGGCAGGCAGGAGTGAGGAACGTGGATGATAAGAGAATTTGAGGTCTAGTAAGGGAAAAGGAGTCATGTGTCAGGTAGACAGCTGCCTGGACTTGAGGGCCTGCGATATAGGCGGAGTTTGGGTGGCTAGGACATTAATGCTTGGACTGCAGGAGGCTGAAGGGTGACCTTATGAAGATGTATAAAATCATGAGAGAATAGTTAGGGTAAATGCACAGAGAGTTTGTCTCAGGGTAGGGGAATCAAGAACTAGAAAGAATAGATTTTAGATGAGAGGGAAAAGATTTAATAGGAACCTGAGAGGCAACCTTTTAATAGTGGGTGGTGGGTATATGGAACGAGCTGCCAGAGGAAATCATTGAGTAGCCACTATAACAACATTTAGAAGTCATTTGGATAGGTACAGGAAAGGTTTTGGAGGGTAGCTGTGGTGTGGCATTTTGATTGCCTTGGACGTGTTGGGCTGATGGGCCTAATTCCATGACGTAAATTCTATGACATTAAAAATTTAAATCTTACCACTTTTTTAAAACTAAATTAATGTAAATGTTATTTAAAGAATACCACAAGTGCACAGAAGAAGGTCTTTCAATTAGAATATGGATTGTATTATGTTACAACATTGTTAGGTCGATGAGGTATTTTTTTCACCGTGCTATTTCTACCCGATTCCAACAGGTGAAGAATTATCAGTCTATTAAGACTTTGTGGAGCCGAGCTTGCTTACTCTTCCCTTTCATAAAGTCATAGAGTTGTGCAGCTTTGGGTCCTTTGACCCATCATGTCCATGCCATCCTTTTTCCTCATAAATAAACCACATGTAGGGGGAACTGCGGGAACACTGACTGTCCTAATACCAATTTAACAGAAAGTAAGAGTGATCAACATGCCACCAAATAGAAAGAGAAAAAGAGCAAACCATCTTAAGGAAATCGGTGCCTAGAAATGGTTCACCCTTATTTTGAACACCTATTAGGCATAATACTAAGTGAAAGGAGCCCATGCCGAATAAATAACTAAAATTGGGAAATTCACCCTTGGAAATTTTTCACCCAGAATGACGCATTGAAACATGATCAGTGAAGTTCCCAATAATTTTAATCCCTAGGAATTATGGAATGCAAGTAACAGCCTTGAAGAATGCTTTCTATGATTGCCAAGGTGCAGCAACACAAAAGATTGGCCTGAGGAAATTTCACGCAAGTGACTTGGCGTGTTATCGTTATGTGTGGCCACATGCCCCCTCACACCAATCATCATCACACATCAAGTCGGTGCCATTAGTGGCCCCCAAGCTATGGTGAGATATAGGCTCATCACACTGCAGAAATAACAACATGGAACCCTGCAGTGCACAGCTGCAATAAGTACAGAGAGGCCCAGCAACAATGTGTGAAATATGCAGAGCATTAAACCTCTAGCAGGCAGCTGTAGAGAACTACAAATTGATGTCCCCATGGGGGCTGTTTAATCCACATGTCCCATCTGACTTGCCACAGAGTTTGCTTCGTGTTTCATGTGGAATCAAACATAAACGCTGTAGGTTGCACTTTATCGCTCCAGTTTCCAAGGGTGATGCACGTTGATGATGCCGCCACATGACTGTGTAATGACAGTCAAATGTCAGCCATGCGTGGAAGTGCCCAGGCCAATTTCACAATCATAACATCTTAAGTGATCAGAGCAGAATTAGGCCATTCGGCCCATCAAGTCTACTCCGCCATTCAATCATGGCTGATCTATCTCTCCGTCCTAACCCCATTCTCCTGCCTTCTCCCCCATAACCTGAAGAGCTGCCGTGAAGAGAGAGTGGACGCTGGCACGAATTGGTTGCCGCTGCTCTCTCTTCACACTGTGCTTTTGATTTTCTGTTTTTGGATTGAATTCTGTTTTTAATTTGTGTCATTGTGATGTCTTTAATTACTTGTTTTACTCCGATTATATGTTTTTATTTTCCGAACTATGTAAGGTGTCCTTGAGATTTTGTATGAAAGGCGCCCATTAAATATAAAATTTATTATTTATTATAACCTCTGACACTCGTACTAATCAAGAATCAATCTATCTCTGCCTTAAATATATCCACTGGCTTGGCCTCTACAGAAGGCTGTGGAGAAAGAATTCTACAGATTCAACACCCTCTGACTAAAGAAATTCCCCCTCAACTCCTTCCTAAAGGAACATCCATTAATTCTGAGGCTATGACCTCTAGTCCTAGACTATCCCAATAATGGAAACATCCTCTCCACATCCACTCTATCCAAGCCTTTCTCATTTCTGTACAATTCTATGAGGTCCCAATTGAAGTACCCCAATGGGCACCAATTCAACAGAAAAATAATCAATATCACTATAAAACATGAGAACAAATTCTAGCTTGACACACACTCAAAATCAGTCAAACAGATCCAATTTCAAGACCATGATTAAGATTTCCTCCAAAAGCTACAACGACTATTGTTTTAAGCAGACATCCATTATCAGTACGTCTTAGGCATTCGTTTCACAAGCAGAGCAAAGGAAGAAGCAGTATGAATCTTCCAACCCCATTATATTTGAAAATGTTTACTATTATAAATTAATGATTCCTTTAAAGTTTAATCAGAAAAATGCTTTTAGAGCAATTTACCATTGTCCTTCCAGAACATTGCAAGAACATACAAATCCTGAACGAGGCAAAATAGGGAGCTTGCAATTTATTTTAACATTGACAAATTGGGCCTATGCTTTCCTAGATTATTGGAAGATAATTTACATAGAGGTCTTCTCAGAATATTTACTTATTGATGGTATCAGAAATTTCTCTCTTTCATCCCAATTCCTCGTTGAGAGTCGTAGAGAATGATGATTCAATCAGACACAATACGTTTTTACTTTATCTGATAATTAATGTTTTTATTTTTTATTTTTAAAATTTTAATGCCCTTGTTCTTTGTCAAATCACTAACAGTTTTTTCAGTAAAGATACACACGAAGTGCTATACTCAGGGGGTCAGGCAGAAAAAGTATAGATGACGTTTGAGGTCTGGACCATTCTTCCAACCAGACCCGAAATGTCACCTATTATTTTTCTCCAGAGATGCTGCCTGACCACTGAGTTACTCCAGCACTTTGTGTAGCATTGGTATAAACCACCATCTGCAGTTCTTTGTTTCAGAATTTTTTCAGTATCTGAGAAACTAGGAATCACATGAAATGTCTTATTCTGTATGGTAAACCTCCAATAATCCACTATCCAATTGTTGAGAAGATCCACAAGTGAGTCAGCCTTGGCAGGGCCACTGTTTTGGCACCAGGGTCAGCTGGGCATAAGTTCGTGCAAACCCTTTGAAACTCACTGACGCCACATTTTCATACTTCCTAGAACCTCACCGGGTTCTGTTTCTGGTGTTCCTTTAAAATTAATTGGGTTTACTGAACAAATTAATTGTATAACTGTGTAATATCTGAAACAAACCAGCTTAAAAATACGTTGGAGTATTAATTAGAATAGCATCCAATAGTTAAAAAAACCCAGAAACCCCGCCTCACGAAAGGCCAATGATCAAATGCCTAACTTTGCCTCAGCAATGTGATGTGGATCCACCCATCCAAAATGTTATCAACATTTACACTGTGTCAGAGAAATCAATCTTTTACTTAATTTTACTTAAATTTAATTGGGGTCTATTCCTAAGTCCCCGTCTCCCTTACCCTTTCTCTCATGGAATATTTTTCTTCCCGTCCCCTCTTATGCGTTCTGCCACAGGTCTGGGTCACGACCGGTATTCTCCCATCAAGCAGGGTTTTCCCTGTCCATTTCCCATTTGTTAGGGATCCTGCCGTCTACGCCAGATTGTTAGAGAAATCAATCAAGGACTCGGACATGGAGAGCGAGACTTTATTACGTGACATCATGGAGGATCAGCCCCGGGAGACAGTTCCCCCATGATATTACATAATAATGTCTCGCTCCCCATAAGTCCGAGTCCTCGACACACTGCTTAAGCTACTCATGAAGTAAGAAGGGTAACAAGGTTGTAAGTTAACAATCCTTCATTAACATCAGAGCCATATGATGTAAAGAATTAGATTTTTTTAAATTGCCAATGAGGTTAAATGAAAAAAAAGCACCAAGGTTTATCAGAACGCATCTCTTCTCTTTAAGGATTTCACAGGGATAAGAACACAGAACAGTACAGCACAGAAATTGACCCTTGGGTCCACAATGTTTGTGCCAAAAATGATGCCAAGATAAACTCTTTTCATTTGCCTGTGCATGATCCATATCCCTTTATTCCCTGCACTTCTATGTACCTATCCAAAAACCTCTTAAACATCACCATCATATCTGCCTCCACCACCACCCCAGGCAATGTGTTCCTTGCCCCCCCCCCCCCCCCCCCCCCCACTCTCTGGGCAAAAAAACTTGCCCCCTCTCACCTTCTGACTATGCCCTCTACTGCAGGACATTTCCCACCCTGGTTTAAAGGTTCTGGCTGTCTACCCTATCGTTGCCTCTCCTCTTCTATCAAGACTTCCCTCAACATCTGACCTGTTAGAAAAAAAACAATCCTAGTCTATTCCCCTCTCCTTGTAGCTGAAACCCTCTAATTCAGGCAGCATTCTGGAAAAACACCCCTGCACCCTCTCCAAAGCCTGGACATCTTTCCTGTAATGGGAGTGACCAGAACTATATGCAATACACAAAATGCAGCCTAACCAAAGACCTATAGAGCTGCATCATGATTTCCTGACTCTTATACTTAATGCCCTTAGAAATGAAAGCAAGCATACCATAGGCCTTCCTTACCACCTTACTACTTGTGCTGCCATCTTTAGTGAGCTTTGAACTTGGACTCCAAGATCCCTCTGCACATCAATACTGTTAAGGGTCTTGTCATTAACTGTATAGGAATTGTTCCCTTTGTGACTCCCAAACACCCATATTACCTATCAAAAACCATCCTTTCTTTTATCACTTTCCCGTGCAACTGTAGATTATGCCATAACTGACCTTTCACCTCCCCTCCAGGGACCCAAACAATAATTCCAGCTGAAGCAGCAATTCACTTAAACTAGGGTATCGAGGGTACTGCACTTGCAGTATTTACAATGTACACTGCAGAAACTAAATGCAGATTGGTACTGCTTTTGCTTTATTATTGTTACATGTACCAAGACAGAGTGAATAACATTGTTTTGCATTCTATCTTTTGTCAGAGAATGGTGAATCTGTGGAATTCATTGCCACAGAAGACTGTGGAGACCAAGTCAATCGATATTTTTGACGGAGATAGATAGATTCTTGATTACTACAGGTGTCAGGGGTTATGGGGAGAAGGCAGGAGAATGGGATTAGGAGGGAGAGAGAGATCAGCCATGATTGAATGGCAGGGTAGTCTTGATGGGCCGAATGGTCTAATTCTGCTCCTATCACTTATGATCTTATAAATCATACCATATACGAGTATAATCATACCATACAAGTACAACTGGTAGTACACAAAGAGAAAGAAAACAGAGTACAATATCTATATTACTAAAAGTCTGATCTTTACCACTTCCTGTTGTTCTGTATATTGATTTTAGAAAAAACGCTGCCACTTACGGCTGTGATTTTTGGCCAAATTACTCAGTCCCCCTCCGCAGGACAAGATGATTTTTCCCATCAATGAAAAATAAATGAGTTATTAGTGTTTAAAAAATGTTGAGATTCATTCTCCTGAAGGCCACGCCCCTTCCGGAGGGACGATAAAACCTGGAAGTGTTGAGTGCCTCTGTCAGTCTCTGCAAGATGTGGGAGTGAGAGGGTCACGTCTCTCAGTCTGAGCTGTGAATAGCACTGAACACATGTCTACTAAACTGTGAGTGGTTTTACTGACCTGTCAGTGCCCTTAATGTGGTTTGAAAATATAGTTTGGAAATGCTAAAGCTGTGTTGCTGTTGGTTTGGAAATGCTAAAGCTGTGTTGCCTAATTAAAGTTGCCTTGCCTAATTAAAGTTGCCTTGCCTAATTGACGTTGCCTTGCCTAATTAAAGTTGTGTTGCCTAATTAAAGTTGACTTGCCTAATTAAAGTTGCCTTGCCTAATTAAAGTTGCCTTGCCTAATTAAAGTTGCCTGCCTTCTATATAATTAAAAGTCCAATCTTGACCACTTCCTGTTTGCGCTTTATATTGATTTTAGAAAAAAGTTACCACGTACGGCTGTGATTTTGCGCCATCTTACTCAGAATCCCCCTCCGCTCATCAGGTGCTGAGGATTTATCCCATCGATGAAAAATAAAAGAGTTATTAGTGTTTTAAAAAGATTGAGATTCTCTCTCATGTAAATCACGCCATGATTGAATTGGCAGCATGGGGGGGGAGAGAAGGGTGGGGGAGAGAAGGGGGGGGAGAGAAGGGGGGGGGAGAGAAGGGGCGGGGGAGAAGGGGAGGGGAGAGAAGGGGGAGAAAGGGGGGGAGAAGGGGGGAGGATAAGGGGGGGAGAAGGGGGGAGGAGAAGGGGGGAGGAGAAGGAGGTGGGATAGAATGGGGGGGGGGAGAAGGGGGTGGGGGAGAAGGGGGTGAGACACTTTTAAGAAGCCAGACAACTTTTAATAAGCCAGAGATACACGATGTGAAGTTTAGCGGACATTTAACATTACCGGTCGGTTTTCCTTGGTTCTGAAAACTCCTGCTTACGTTTTTTCCCCCCAATGAGCCAATGAAAATGCCCGGTCAGCAAAGGAGATTAACTAAAACTACCTATGACTACCTTGACTACCTACAACTATATGGCGACCTCACTACCACTTCACCTACGACTTCAAAAGTATTGATTTTCTCCATGGTGACCATAATGAGGCTGCAACTAGTTCCCAGAATGCGGGAACTCCTCTCGACCATGAAGGAGTCCACCTGCGACGATGTGGCCACCATGTGGCGATCTTGTGGTGAGCGCAGAGTCTTTTAAACTCGCCTAAGAGGTCGTCTAAGTGGGACAGGCCCTTAAACCTGCTGTGCATTTTACTTAGATTTACATATTGCAAGTCTGAATATAATAGAAAGTTTGCATCATATTAATGAGTTTAGTCACTGGAAGAGCCTCCAGATTAATTCTTTAATGTTCCATCTAGATATGAATTTAAAGATAATTGTGTGAATAGGTACAGTGAGTAATTTTCTCAATATCAATTTGGAAGTAATGCATGAAGGATGAACATTCCAATTATGATATAATTAAGATACTATGCTGATTCAGCCTTATAATTTCCCTGAACACAAGAGGCAAGTTCAACCTTATGGAATTGAGGAAATATAAGAAATCTTTGAATTGTACAACACCCTTCACAACCTCAATGTCCAACAGCGTTTTACTGCCAATGAAGCAATTTTGATGAGCACTCACTGTGCCAATATTACACTCACCGTTTGCATTAATCGGGAGCAAAATAGAAGAGCAAAGCCATAGCAAGTGAACCAAAGAAATGTTATGAGGAAACTGATCCCTGGGCTTGTCAAGCACATGGTAGGTTTGAGATTTTTGCTGAGGTTTAATGATACTATAATTCTCAGTACTCCTGGTGAGGCACAGTATAAAATGATCTTCTGATTGCCTTTCCTGCATCATCCCAGCTGCAATATACACGAGTCTAAGATCAAAGCTATTCAGTCAAGTGTGAATTAATAAACTAATTCAAGCTGGCTGTTACGATTGTGGCTGTGGGAAATAGAAAATGTTTTGGGAAGTTTAATCAAACTTGCAAAGCTGCCATGAATTTATGCTAGGTAGACACAAAATACTGGAGTAACTCAGCAGGTGAGGCAGCATCTCCAGAGAGAAGGAATGGGCGACGTTTCGGGTCGAGACCCTTCTTCTGGGGTTACACATTAAGAATAAGGAGTAGGCCATTTAGGACTGAGTTGAGTCTGGGGAATCTGTGGAAGGACATTATTGCCATAGAGGGAGTGCAGAGAAGGTTCACCAGACTGATTCCTGGGATGTCAGGACTGTCTTATGAAGAAAGACTGGATAGACTTGGTTTATACTCTCTAGAATTTAGGAGATTGAGAGGGGATCTTATAGAAACTTACAAAATTCTTAAGCGGTTGGACAGGCTAGATGCAGGAAGATTGCTCCCGATGTTGGGGAAGTCCAGGACAAGGGGTCACAGCTTAAGGATTAGGGGGAAATCCTTTAAAACCGAGATGAGAAGAACTTTTTTCACGCAGAGAGTGGTGAATCTCTGGAACTCTCTGCCACAGAGGGTAGTCGAGGCCAGTTCATTGGCTATATTTAAGAGGGAGTTAGATGTGGCCCTTGTGGCTAAGGGGATCAGAGGGTATGGAGAGAAGGCAGGTACAGGATACTGAGTTGGATGATCAGCCATGATCATATTGAATGGCGGTGCAGGCTCGAAGGGCCGAATGGCCTACTCCTGCACCTAATTTCTATGTTTCTATGTTTCTATGTCTATGAGGAAAAACATTTTCACCCAGAGACTTGTGAATCTGTGGAATTCTCTGCCACAGAATGCAGTGGAGGCCAATTCACTGAATGTTTTCAAGAGAGAGTTAGATTCAGCTCTTAGGGCTAAAGGAATCAAGGGTTTGGGGAAAAAGCAGGCACGGTGTACTGATTTTAGATGAAAATGCCATGATCGAAGGGCCGAATGGCCTACTGCTGCACCTATTTTTCTATGTTTTCTAAATAAATAATTAAAAATAAACATGTTCATTAAAACATATAAAAGCATTGAAAAATAATACATAAACTAAGAAAATAATTTAAGTTAAAAAAGGGGATAGGGAAGAGGGGTTAGATGTTACCTAAAATTGGTGAACTAAATGTTCATACCATTGGGTTGCAAGCTACCCAAGCAGAAGATGAGGTGCTGTGCCTCCAGTTTACATGTGGTCTTCCTCTGTTAAGTAAAGATGACAGAAAATTCAGTATGGCAATGGGAAGGGGAGTTAAAATGGTCAACAATTGGGATATCCAGTTAACTTTGGTGAACTGATGCAAGTGTTTGGCATAACAGTTATCAAGTGTACACTGTACAAGGTGTCCAGTATCAATGTATCAACTTTATTTCTAGGTCTCAACTTTATTTCTAGGTCCCTACCTGGTCGGTGTGGCAGCTTTTTCTCTGGGCTGCCCGTCGACCCACCAGTGGGCTTGGAGCGCCGTTTCCTGGCGGGGACCGCCCAGCACCTCGGCCTCGGTGGCGGCACAGCGCTGGAGCGCTATCGCGGAGCGGGCGATGCCTTGCCTGGGTCGCCGCGTGGAGCGACGCGCTGGAGCTCTGGTGAGCTGGACCGCCGAGAGCAACATCTCCGGGCTGCGGGTCTGCGGAGTGGAGAGGCGGCGCCGACTTTAACATCGGGAGCCTAGGAGCTCCAAACCGGCGCGGCCTTGTCGGCTCCGGAAGCCGCGGTCTCCAGCTAGGAAGCGGCCGTTCCAGGTAGCCCAGCCGCCGAGAGGACTCTCCCGACGCCGGGGCAAGACCACCCGGTGAGAACGGCCAGGAACATCGGGCCTCCGTAGAGGCAATTGCGGTGGCCTCAATAGGCCTGACTTTGGGGTGAACTTGGGGTGGGGACTGGACATTGTGCCTTCCCCCACAGTAGTATCCATTGTGGGGGGATGATTTTTTTGTCTAATGTAATCCTGTAAGTCTGTGTCCAAGATGGCTGCCGTGAAGGGAGAGTGGACGCTGGCGCGCTTTAGCTGCCGCTGCTCTCTCTTCACATTGTGTTTTTGATTTTCTGTTTTTGGACTGAATTCTGTTTTTAATTTGTGTCTCTGTGATGTCTTTATTACTTATTTTATTCTGATTATATGTTTTTATTTCTATTAACCTATGTAAGGTGTCCTTGAGATGTCTGAAAGGCGCCCATTAAATAAAATTTATTATTATTATTATTATTAATGTGCAACATACATGTTTAAGATCTCAGCAGTATGTAGCCCCATCCTGGACTCTAAATGGCCTCCACAAGTCTATCAATGTAGTATGGTGATAATTTCAATAAGCTTCTGCTTCTCACCTAATTGTCAAAGAGTGGTACAGCAGAGGACGGCACAGTGCCACAGCGGTAAAGTTGTTGCCTTATAGCACCAGAGACCCAGATTCGATCCTGACTTCAGGTGGTGTCCGTATGGAGTTTGTATGTTCTCCTTGTGACTACATGGGTTTTCTTCAGGTGTTCCAGTTTCCTTCCAAGGAAATGCAGGTTTGTAGGTTAATTACCTTTGGTAAATTGTCCCTAGTGTGTAGGATAGTAGTAGTGCACAGTAGTAGTGCACAGTAGTAGGATAGCTAGTCAGCATGGACTCGTTGGGCTGAAGGACCTGTTTCCATGTTGTATCTCTCAAGGTCTAAAAAAAAGCATGGAAAGAGGTCCTTCAGCACAACGTCCACCTGTGCTAGTACCACCTGCTCACAATAGAGATACAGTCAGTCTAGCCGAGGGATAAGTTTGCGACATACTTCCGTTTGAATGACTGAATAACAAATCATTTTTCGAACTATTATCCACAGCCAAAAGGATTTGGCTCATGTAGTTGTCAATGTAGGGAGCAGGGTTGTTTTAGTCTGGGCTCAGTCAGTGATCAGATGCAAATAGGGTTCATTTTGCAAAGTCATTGATTCTTTATATCAAGTTTCCGCTCCAATTCATTTTATCATCTCCGATGTTCTCATTCTGCAACTAACCAATATTTTGAAATATCATTAAAAAAAACCCTTTGATGTACTTTGAAAGAAGTAACCGTGCAGCTGGATTAATAGAGCTGAAAGTGGTTATGTCAAAGCAGCAACATCACTTTTTTTTTAAATGGCTTTAACATGGAGCTGGCACTGAAAAAATGAACAAAAGGCCACCTATTGTGTCTACTGATTCTAGCAGCTGCAGTTAGCTACAAGGAATTCAGTACAAGAGTTTATGTAAAGAAGTGCGAGTTGCAGCCCCTATCGTAATATTGATTCCATCTTATTTTATAACCATCTTTATTCTTTAGAATTAATTTTCCATATCCAATTTAAAAGCATGATAAAGGGAAAAAAAATCAAATCTGAATCGCTGTCATTGCAATTAAATAGAAATAATCTGTAAAATATTGTATAATTTTACCCCAGTTCATAAAGATCCATTCCATTTAGTTTTCAATAGTTCCATTATCTGTTAAGGTACAACAGATCTTTCATTTAAAGGACATCACACTAATTGGATGTTGCAGCTTGTATTTAATGTGAAATTGAGCTTAAAAATTCCAATTACTTGGTGGGTAAAGGCTTTTATTGCATTCTAACCAAGAGTGTCACCACAAAATACATTTTCACATAATCTTTTATTATACTCTTCTTCTTAAAATGGAAAGATTCCAGTCAAATTGAAGTTATAACCTGCAAAGATTTAAGGATATTTCTGGATTTGTATTTTTCTCTATCAAGTTTCGATACTTATTAGAGCCCGCAATTATTTCCTCTAGGAACAAATCACAATTGTGGTACATTAATCATCATCCTCTTATTAAAGGTAGAGAAAAATGCTGGAGAAACTCAGTGGGTGAGGCAGCATCTATGGAGAGAAGGAATAGGCGACGTTCTGGGTCGAGACCCTTAGATGCTGCCTCACCCGCTGAGTTTCTCCAGCATTTTTGTCTACCTTAAATTTTTCCAACATCTGCAGTTCTTTCTTAAACATCCTCTTATTAAACATCCTTAGAAATTGCTTCCATTCTAGTTTTGTGAATTTGGGGTGACAATGACACCAATACCTCGGCCTATCTTTAATCAGACTTTACTGGACCTTATCTTGCACTAGACGTTATTCCCTTTATCACATATCTGTACACTGTGGATGGCGCAAATGTAATCATGTATAAGATTTTCGCTGACTGGTTAGCATGCAACAAAAGCTTTTCACTGTACCTTGGTACACGTGACAATAAACTAAACTAACTAAACATTGAAGACAGTAGTGACATTCATTGTTGATGTCTTTGTACAAGGAGAGAGGATTCTTTATATAAACATCAGAAGTTGAGGAGATACTTGATGGAATTGGAGGTGGAGGCAGATATGATAGTGGTGTTTAAGGGGCTTTTAGTTAGACACATGGAAGTGCAAAGAATAGAGGGATATGGATCATGTACAGGTAGATGCAATGAGATTAACTTGCATCATGTTCGGTCAAAACTTTGTGGGCCGAAGAGCCCATTCAATTGCTTTACTGTCCCATGTTCTATGTACCGCTCTATATTCTAAAAGAAGTGCCCCATGCTCTTCAGGGTTTCACCATGAACATTTAATAAGTTGGCAGAGGAGTTTTGGCTTGCTGATTTTGAGTATAAACCTTTTCTGAGCATCTGTAACTGGTTCAGCATTGCCACCTGGAGCTTCCGATTGCCATCCACTTCAATTCCCTTCCCCATTCCCCCAGCAATCTATCTGTCCTCCACCTCCGCCACTGCCAGGGATACATCAAACACAAACCAAAGGAACAATGCGTCATATTCCACCTTTGTATTTTACAGCCTAATGGCATGAGCATTGAATTCCCTAATTTTAGGTAACATGCTTCCCCTCAGTCCAGAACTTCCTCCTTCATATCTACCCAGATACTGCCCCACACATACTCATCTTTCCCACTAATATCCCGCCCACTCTCATCCCCTCTTGCCTCCTCTGGAACATCAGGCTACTGTACTTCTTTGCTGATGGATGTATTAAGAAGAGGACATGGTGGGAATCCTTGAAGATGGATGCCATCTTCTTGAGGCAGTGCATCACGAAGATGCCTTCGATGGTAGGGAGGGCTCTGTCCTTGATGGATCGGCCTGAGCACCATAAGAAAGAGCAAGGTGAGGCGGAAATTGGTAACACACTATTGGAACATTCAAGTTCAGAGTAAGAATGGGAGATATTTAAACAGGGCTGAATTTGGTTTTCGAAGCAATTTTTGCAAGACATATGATATGATAGATCTTTATTAATCCCAGAAGGGAAATTGTTCTGCCAACAGTCATAAAACACAAAATACATCAAACATGAAATTAAAGTGACGAGTGGAAAGGATTGAGGATGTGCAAATATTGTGGGGGTGGGGGGGGGGGTAACATAGAAACATAGAAACATAGAAAGTAGGTGCGAGAGTAGACCACCAGGTCCGTCGAGCCCGCACCGCCATTCGCTCATGGCTGAACACTAAACAGACACACTTACCCACAAACAGTAGACACAAGACACAGAACACAAGACACTACCCTCCCCTTTATACCGCTATCACCACTCTCCACCCCAAGAACCTCGTGATCTCCTGGGGGAGGCAAAAAAACGGATAAAAACCCAGGTCCAATTCGGGAAAAAAATCCGGGAAATTCCTCTCCGACCCCAATCCAGGCGATCGACACTTGTCCAGGAGATCACTCAGGTCTTACTATACTAACCATACCTAGGTCCATATCCCTGCCCTCTCCCCGTAGCCCCTTATCCCCTTGGCAGCTAAAAAACCATCTATTTTAGTCTTAAATATATTTAAAGTTTCTGCTTCCACTGCTCCCTGGGGCAGTGAATTCCATAAATTAACCACCCTCTGGGTGAAGAAGTTCTTCCTCATCTCAGTTTTAAAAGAGCCCCCCCTTATTCTGCAACTATGTCCCCTAGTTCTAGTTTCCCCGATCATTGGGAACATCCTCGGTGCATCCACCCGATCAAGGCCCCTCACGATCTTATATGTTTCAATGAGATCGCCTCTCATTCTTCTAAACTCCAAAGAGTAGAGTTCCAGCCTACTTAACCTTTCCTCATATGTCAATCCCCTCATTGCAGGAATTAATCTTGTAAACCTTCGCTGCACTGCCTCCAGGGCTAGTACATCCTTTCTTAAGTATGGACCCCAGAACTGTACACAGTATTCCAAATGTGGTCTCACTAATACTGTGTACAGCTGCAGCAAGACCTCCGTGTTTTTATACTCAATCCCCCTAGCAATAAAGGCCAAAACTCCATTGGCCTTCCTGATTGCTTGCTGCACCTGCATACTAACTTTTAGTGATTCATGTACTAATACCCCTAGATCCCTTTGCGTTGCATTACAACGCAGCTCCTCCTCATTTAGAAAATAACTTGCCCTATCATTTTTTTTCCCAAAGTGAATGACTTCACATTTATTAGTATTAAATTTCATCTGCCAAGTTGTTGCCCACTCACCTAGCTTATCTATATCCTTTTGCAGACTCTTCCTATCCTCCTCATCCCCTACTTTTCCTCCCATTTTTGTATCGTCCGCAAATTTTGATATATTACACTTGGTTCCCTCCTCCAAATCATTTATATAAATTGTGAACAACTGGGGTCCCAGCACCGACCCTTGCGGAACCCCGCTAGTTACCGGTTGCCATCCCGAGTATGAACCATTTATCCCCACTCTCTGCTTCCTATTTGTTAGCCAATCCTCTACCCATGCTAATATATTACCCCCAATCCCATAATTTTTTATTTTTAGCAATAGTCTCTTATGTGGCACCTTGTCAAAAGCCTTTTGGAAGTCCAAGTATACCACATCCACCGGTTCCCCTTTATCCACCCGGGTTGTTACTTCCTCAAAGAATTCGAGCAGATTCGTTAAACAGGACTTCCCCTTCACAAAACCATGCTGGTTCTGTCCGATGAAGTCATGTTTATCCAAGTGCCCCGTTAGTGTTTCTTTAATAATTGTCTCTAACATTTTACCCACCACCGATGTTAGACTAACCGGTCTATAGTTACCCACCTTCTGTTTACTTCCTTTTTTAAATATAGGTGTTACATTGGCCATTTTCCAATCCACTGGGACCGTTCCTGCCTCCAGGGAGTTTTGGAAAATTATCACCAATGCATCCACAATCCCCACCGCTATCTCCCTCAAGACCCTTGGATGTAATCCATCAGGCCCAGGGGATTTATCCTCCTTCAGTCTCATTAATTTCCCTAATACCACCTCCTTGGTGATCTTAATAGTATTTAGCTCCTCCATTCCTACCGCCCCCTGTTTATCCAGCGTTGGAATATTTTTTGTGTCTTCTATGGTGAAGACTGATACAAAATACTCGTTTAATGCCTTTGCCATTTCCATGTTCCCCACCAACAACTCTCCAGTCTCACCCTCCAATGGACCAACGTTCACCTTAGCCACCCTTTTTCTTTTTATATAGCTATAAAAACTCTTACTATTAGTTTTTATGTTGTTCGCTAAATTCCTTTCATAGTCTATTTTCCCCGTCTTAATTAATCTCTTAGTTATTTTTTGCTGACCTTTAAATGCTTCCCAATCCTCTACCCTCCCACTATCTCTGGCTACCTTATATGCCCTTGCCTTCAGCCGAATACTATCCTTTATAGTTTTACTGAGCCATGGCTGACTGTTCTTACCCTTACCCCTTTTTTTCTTCATAGGAATAAATTTTTCTTGAAGGTTATACAGTATACCCTTAAACGTACACCACTGCTCATGTACCGTCTTATTCTTGAGTCTGCTATCCCAGTCAACTTTGATCAGCTCAGTCCTCATACCTTCATAATCCCCCTTATTTAGACTAAGCACCCTAGCCTGAGTTTCAACCTGCTCCCCTTCTATTTGAATATGGAATTCGACCATATTGTGGTCACTTGTTCCCAACGAGTCCCTAACTATGACATTTTTAATTAATCCTGCTTCATTACACAGGACCAGATCCAAGATTGCCTCCCCCCTTGTCGGTTCGGTGACATACTGTTCTAGGAACCCGTCTCTAATACATTCTATAAACTCTTCCTCTAGTCTACCCTGCCCAGTTTGGTTTGCCCAATTAATATGAAAATTGAAGTCCCCCATGATTACAGCAGTTCCCTTTTTACATGCGTCAACTATTTGCAGATTTATGTTCTGACTAACAGCGTCACAGCTATTTGGAGGTCTATAAATTACACCCACTAGTGTTTTTTTCCCCTTATTATTCTCTATCTGTACCCAAGCTGTTTCACTATCCTGATCCTTCAACGCAATATCCTTCCTCTCTATTGCCGTTATTCCCTCCCTTATTAAAAGGGCCACCCCTCCTCCCTTTCTTTCCTGTCTATCTTTCCTAATTGTCGAGTACCCCTCTATATTTAACTCCCAGTCCTGATCCCCTTGCAGCCATGTCTCCGTAATGGCCACGATATCATAACTATATACTTAATTGCACCGTTAATTCATTTATCTTATTACGAATACTCCGTGCATTTAGATAAAGCACTTTCAGATGATTTTTACTACCCTTCCTTTCCGTTTTTGCCCCTTTTACATCTAGAGCTTTATCTTCACACATTCTGTCTCCTGTCACATTTTGACTTTCCGCTTCCCCACTGATACCCTGCTCTATTTCCTCTACCCCTGCCGTTATTACCCCCCTTGATACCTCCCCCCCGCTACTTAGTTTAAAGACCTCTCTACTGCCCTAGTTATATGATTTGCCAGGACCCCAGTCCCAGCACCGTTCAGGTGAAGTCCGTCCTTACAGAACAGATCCCCCCTGTCCCAGTACTGGTGCCAGTGGCCCAAGAAACCAAACCCATTATTCCCACACCAGTCTTTGAGCCACGCATTTAGCTTTTTAATTTTACGTACCCTCGCCGATTTGGCCCGTGGCTCAGGTAGCAATCCGGAGATCAGTACCCTCGAGGTTCTGCTTTTTAATTTATTCCCTAACTGCTCAAACTCCTTCAGCAGATCCTCCTTCCTCGTCCTTCCTATGTCATTGGTCCCCACATGGACCACGACCACTGGATCCTCCCCCTCCCTCTGCAAATTTCTCTCCAGCATCGCAGAGATATCCTTAACCCTAGCACCGGGTAGGCAACACAGCGTTCGGGACATGTTCTGCTGGCCGCAGAGAACCTTATCTACCCCCCGAATAATACTATCCCCTATCACTACGGCATTTTTTCTAACTCCCCCCTCTTGAATGGCCTCCTGATCCACGGTGCTGCAGCCAGGTTGCTCATCCCTCCCACAGCCCCTGATCCCGTCCTTACATTGAGTAAGAGCCTCGGTCATGCTCGTCAGGGACAAGGGCTGTGGCTCCTGCCGCATCTCCTCCTGGTTCCCCCTACCTGCCTCGCTTATGGCCACACCTTCCTTTCCTTGCTCACTGCCTACTGAATTAGTTAAACTGGTCGGTGTGACCATCCCCTGGCACAAAACATCCAGGTAATACTCCCCCTCCCTGATGTACCGCAGCGTATGAAGTTGGGTCTCCAGCTCATCAATGCGGAGCTGGAGTTCCTCTAGCCTCAAACACTTACTGCAGCTGTAGGGATCTTCTACATCAATGGTGTCGACAAATTCCCACATCTCGCAGTATTGGCACATCTCCTGACCGCCCATCTTATATAAGTAATTAACTGGTCTTGTTTAAGAATCCCCTACTGTATTGATACACCCCTTATTTATATAATCCTACCTCCTATAAATGGGAAAGTACTCACCCCAGCCGTAAATTACCTACTGGTTTGGCTGTCTAGTGGTAATTCCGTCCGCTCTTCCTGTCTGGTCCACTGCTCCCTTGAAGTGCGTGGCAAACCTCTTTGCCTCTGTTAGTCTCTGTTAGTCTCTCGAGCCGCGGCTCCGTCCGTCCTCCCTCGGCGACAGCACCTGTGGCACCGCGGTCGTGACGTCCCTTCCGTTCCTGCAGAGCCTTCCTGTCCTGGGCGGAGTCTGCAGCTAACTGTGTGCTCACGTCCGTTAAATCAAACGAACCTTGCTACTGCACACCCCAGGCGAATGGTGAGAAAGGCCTCAATCAGCCTCAATCAGGTAAGGGGAGTCAGTCTACCCCACAACACAAGGGGGGAAGAGTTGTACAGCTTGATAGCCACAGGGAAGAAGGATCTCCTGTGGTGTTCTGCACTGCTTCTTGGAACCAGTCTGTTGCTGAATGTACTCCTCAGGTTGACCAGTGTGTCATGGAGGGAGGGAGCTGTATTGTCCAGGATGCTCTCCTGTTTGAGGAGCATCCTCCCCTCCAAGACCACCTCCCATGAATCCAACTCCACCCCCAGGATGGAGAGAGCCTTCCTGATCATCAACGTCTTATCAAAAGATCCTGGACAGGGTGCTGTGTACGTTTAATCAAAAACACCTGGATACTAAGGAATAAATTATAAGGAAAAAATACACTGAAAGTATTTTTATCCTTTGAAATTCAGGTAATACTGATTTGATTGGATTCTCCATAATAGGTTGAAGAACTGGTGGCAGTAGTATTAGGAACTTACTTCTGCTGATTGGTAGTCTAAGATGGAGGAGGCATTAAGATTTATATTCCAGGCCTAAAGTGAAAGTCAACTGCAGATGCTGGTTTACACTGAAGATAGACACAAAATGCTGGAGTGACTCAGCGGGACAGGCAGCATCTCTGGATAGAAGGAATGGGTGATGTTTCGGGTCGAGACCCTTCTTCAAACTGAGAATCAGGAGAGAGGGAGAACAAGATATAAGGATGGGTAAAGTGTATGAAAATGAGATATCAAAAGAGATGAAGTTCAAGGAAAATGTAGAATAGATCATTGTTAGCTAGGAAAATGTGACAACAAACCAAATAGATAATATGTAACAGGGACAGTCAAGTTTGGTAAAGCATTTGTTACTCCCTAAATGCACAGCAAATTGCAGCAGGATTAATTGGTAATTTTAAATCTGTGATTGCTTGTCATCATCAAAGGCATTAAGATAAATGTGGGTGTGGGGAACTGCTTTGCACACTCGCCATGATCTGGAAGAATAGCTGAATAGACATGAGAGGGAAATGAACACCTCCTGGTTCTGAAAATGAAGTGAGAATTGGAACAAGGATTATTTCATATAGGTTGCCTTTGATTCCACAACTGTGTTTTGAAGTAGCTTCAATTGTATAAAAAATTTGAAATGTAAACCGTAAAATACAGAAAGGAAAGTGACTTGACATGTAAAACCTTCCTGAAAAATTGAGGTGTTTCTAAAATAAGTCTGTGATCTTCCCTGCCAGCTTCAGAAATGTTTAATTTCAAAATGGAGTGGAAGAGGCACCAGTTACTATTGCTTGCATTTAGTGCTGCCTAAGCCACACAGTTCTACTTCCTTCTCATCAACTTGACCCTGAAAACACAGTGGCAAGCGAAACAAATACAATACAATACAATATTTATTACATGTCATCTGAACCTCAGTGAGGCTCAAACAAAACTCCGTTTCCACAGCCATACAAACAAGACAATTCCTACAAGACATACAAACAATTCAATTTACACAAACATCCATCACAGTGAATCTCCTCCTCACTGTGATGGAAGGCAAAGTCTTTTCTCCCCACAAGAAATCAGTCAAGGATCTTTGTGGTCGTTCTCAGACACACCAAACAGACAAACTGATGACACCCAAATCAGCAGAGCTACAATGTCAAGTTTGCTCTTAAGCCAACCATAATTATTAACCAGGAAGAGACACACAGGGTATATGGAACCACCTGGCAGAGAAGGTAGTTGAGGCAGGTACCATAAAAACACTGGATCTCATCTGTTCTTGGAAACTACGTAAACTGGATCAGGACTGGTTAGTACTTTGATGAGAGATCGTCTAGGAATTCCAGGAGCAGTAGACATAAAGGTGCGGCACAGTGGTGCAGCAGGAGAATTACTGCCTTACAGCACCAGGGACCCAGGTTCGATCCTGACTATGGGTGCCGTCTGTACAGAATTTGTACATTCTCCATGTGGCTGTGTTGGGTTTTTCTGGGTGTTGCAGTTTCCTCCCACATTCCATAGATATGCTGTAAATTTCCCCTAGTGTGTAGAACGTGAAACTGAGAAAACATTGGAACAAGGGTATGGGTGATCGTTGGTCGGCGCAGACTCTTTGGGCCGAAGGGCCTGTTTCCATGCTGTATCTCTAAAAAAAAAGATTTAAAGACATTTAAACAGATACATGAACAGGGGAGGGTAAGAAGTAGCAATGTTACAAAATTTTGAGATTTTAAAAATCAAGTCTGTAATTTATCCCATCAGATAAAGCATAAAAATAAGTTTAATTTGACACCTAATTCACTTTCATATCTCAAGTATTTAAAAAGTTATGGCCATTTTCATACTCGGAAATGAGCATCTTGTTCCCTATTGATTTTCTATGGACATAACAAAAAAGTTGTGATCGTGAACAGTCAAAAGCCCATAACTTTCTTAAAAATTAAGAGAACTGAATGAAATTTTCAGTTATCATAGATTGAAGCATTCTGAAACAAATATAAAATAATCTTACTTGGATGACCTGAAATTAAAGCATATAATTAGTTAGTTACCTAATTGTAGCTAATTTCAGACTTCAATTACTAGATCTAAACATCTATCCATTTCTTAATAAATTATTAACATTTTTAAATAGCCTAAATGTCCAAATAATATTCACAAATAATTCACAATAAAACATGATTTTTAAATCTCATTTACATTAATTTATAGACCAAATGGAAGGAATTTAGTGTTCAATTGCTGTAAATAAATGCCCATTTAAATCAGCTTTCCAGTGGGTCTCTGTGGAACGCGCTGGTTTAGAACGTTCACATTGCGGTAGATTTGTGCCCCAAATGCCCAGAAAAATACTGCGCGATATAATGGGCCCAAAATGAGCTACTCGCAATATTAAACTTAGTATAAAGGGATCTTTAGAAGCCCTTTTTAATGTAAAAATATACAACCTAACTTCTGCTATTTGCTTTATGAGACCCTGCGGTTGCTGGCAGTCGCGGGTTTAGAGATTGATTTTTAAACTACTATAACTATTATACGAGGCCTTTAAACCTAATAATAGCTTTTGCGACGGGGTCTTCCAGCGATTTTTCGTTAATAATTAACTAGGCTGAACATCTTCGATTTGAACAGCCTAGAGAAAATCGCGTTTTAAACCCGCCCCCTCTAAACGGCGCCAAAATCGCGCACACCCGCAACGGCAGATTTTCAAAGACGCTTCAGGTAGGCTTTGCAACATACCTATAAGAAGGATATGGGCTAAACATGAGGAGATGGGATTAGAGTAGATGGGGCATATTGGTTGATATGGGCGAGTTGGGCCGAAGGGCCTTTTCCAAGCTGTATGACTATGATTCTTGGCTTCCCTGTCAGAAGAAAACTGACAGCATTAGTTTGATCATAATGATCATGAGATCCAAGACCTAATTAACTACAAACTCATTGGAAATCCATCATGCCTGAATGGAGAAAAGATAGGCTCTCTTCTATAAGCAACTTTACTCAATTATCTTTTCCATTCTACACACTATTTTCATTAAGAAATAGAATATACAATATAGCATAAATATTTCAAATAATAATAATCAACTTTATTTCGGACTCAAGGTCCAGCCAAGGGACAAAATTACATAAAAATACATTGCATATTAAAAAATATCATAAAGTACATATAAAATCTTAGTATATCACTTATAAAAGCATCATAAATTATATATTTAAAAAACCACAATACATGAATTAAAATCCAGAATAAAAGAATGATCAATGTTCTACAATGAGACAACGATACCAGTGCCTCCACAACTGGGATTCGTAGCGTGTAGTGCTAAACCTTATGTTTGACAAAGCCACAGTGTAATTTATCCTGCAAATGAATTTATACATATGATTTCTTAGGATAGCTTCTAAAGTACTGACTCCTGCAGCCACAAACATGTTACTAGCACTACACCATCTAGGTTTCCTTAGCAGTGTTCTCATGGCATCATTATATGACACCTTTAGTCTCTGCAAACTTGTCTTTCCATAGTTCGACCACAGGTGCGCAGTATAGAGTGGTGTGCAATATGCTCTAAAAAGCAACATCTTCACCACAACTGCACACGCACCAAACTTACGCAAGAGAATATTCGCCTGTACATACAGCATGCGTCGTTGCCTTTAAATATCCTCATCATCTGTCATTTGTTCTGTAATAAAATGCCCTAGATATTTTACCTTATTACAGACACTAAGATTATTGTCAGACAATTTAAAATCAGGAAATTTTAGACATTTATCCTCTTTGGTTCTACAGATCATAACAGCACTCTTACAAGCATTATATTTAATATCATGTTCCACACCATACACAGAACATATAGTAAGGGGCTGCTGTAGACCAGCGCTAGATGGACTAAAGACTACAAGATCATCTGCATACATAATATGGTTCACTAAAATAGTACCAATCATGCACCCAGTATTACAGGCTTTCAATTGTTTGGACAGATCATCAATATAAAGATTAAAAAGCACTGGGAACAAAATTCCCCCTTGTCTAACACCATTGCTAACTCCAAATGGGGCTGAGACCCTATTGCCCCATTTTATTTGCATAGTCTTCACCACAATGTTAAAAATATAATTTATTTATTTGAATTTTCTTGCAGGCAGCTCATGCAGTTGTTAGCTCTTTAACTCCAATATATATCCAGTCTGACAATTACTACAAAGATATACAACTTGCTGTAACTCTGAAGAAACCTTTGGTTCCAGTGCTACTGCACTTCCTACACTGGCCTCCTGACGGGACGCCAATTAACATCCGAAAGTTTCTATTTTATTTTGCCGTCTTAGATCTGAGCAACGACAGACTCTTCAATCGAAACCTTTGCCTCATCCAGAAGAGTCTTGAGCAATATGTTTACAGTTAATGATCGTACTTGCCTCTCAATGCTCTTTATGATTTGTCTGTTAACTACTTGTATCTACATCTCAGCGACTGTAAAATACTCCTGTGGGAGCTACATAAATATTTATGTTCACTCACAGAATTGATGGAATGGCCCATTACTGCAATAGGGCTATCAGTGAGCTATAACCCAAACAATCCAGTGGTCCTGACATTATCTCTCGAGGTATTAATTTTTAATGTGTGTGTATAGAAGTCATACTTATAGTTTGTTCACTTAGTTGAAGTGTCTTGCACAGGGGTTGCTTAATATAGTCTTCGGGGACACTATTTTATAGTTTTAAATGATGGCCTCAAGATATCTGGTGATTAGTATTCCCAACAATGCCCTGCTTTTGTTACAACTTTCTGACTACTAACATGATCAATATGAAAAATTTGCCATTAAGCTGAAAAATCTCTTTCAGCTTAATGGCAATAAAGATAAAGCTCTCCTCGTCAGCTTCCTCCCCACCTTCTTCAATTCTGCACAGTTTTCCCAGTTGCTTGCTTAGCAGAGATCCAAATCTGTGAGGCATTAAATCCCTGCTGATACTCCATCTGCATATTTGATCGTTTGCTTGAAACATGTGTGTGAAACTGAGCTTCAACGAGGATAACCAAAATAGGCACTCAAAACTATATTAAAAAGACATGAGGATAACAGAAAATAAATAAATCCAGCTGCAGGAAATCAAACAAAAACTGCAAGTAATGTAGGAACTCAGCGGGGCAGGTGGCATTCATGGGGAGAATGGAGGAGCCAACCTTTCACGTGTAAAGCTGTGTCAAAATGGGAACATACTGGAGATAAGAGCATTTGAAAAGGAACAGAGCAAGGGCAATGATCAAGTGTTTAAGTGAATGTCCACAGGTGAGAGATGACATGATAATAACTCGGCAGTGACGCAGCAGTAGAATTGCTACCTTACAGCACCAGAGACCAGATTTTGATTCTGACTGTGGGTGCTGTCTCCATGGAGTTTGTACGATCTCCATATGACCTGAATGGGTTTTTTCCAGGTGCTCTGGTTTCCTCCCACACTCCAAAGACGTACAGGTTTGTAGGCAAATTGGTTTTGTAAAAGTGTAAATTGCCCCTATATGTGAAGGATAGTGTTAGTGTGTGGGGTGATTTCTAGTCGTCATGAACTCATTGGGCCAAAGGTCCTGTTTCTGTGCTATACCTCTAAACAAAACTATACTTAAGACTCAGCCTCATGCATCACCAGCTCAGTCCTCTCCACCAGTGAAAGCATGTGCATGAGGAGCTGCCTCAAGAAGGCGACATGTTTCATTAAGAATCTCTCTTCTTGCTGCTACCATTGGGCAGGAGGTGCAGAAAGCTAAAGTCCCACACCATCAGATCCAGGAACAGCTACTTTCATATAACCATCAAGTTCTTCAACCAATCTGCACAATCCTAATACTATGTCTGCAACAGAACATTACAGACCACTTCCTGCACTACCATGGACTTACTTTGCTAATTGAGTTTTGTACTAATGTCATCATTTTTTTTAGAGATACAGCACAGAAACAGACAGTTTGGCCCACTGAGTCCGCTCTGACCAGCGATCTCCTTACACTAGCACTATTCCACACACAAGGGACAATTTACAATTTTACCGAAACCAAACTGACAAACCTGCACGTCTTTGGATTGTGAAAGGACAGTTGCAGTTTAGTTTATAGTCACGTGTACTAAGGTACAGTGAAAAGCTTTTGTTGCATGGTATCCAGTCAGTGGAAAGATAATACATGATGACAACCGAGCCATTTACAGTGTATAGATACATGATAAGAGAATAACGTTCAGTGAAACCGGAGCATCTGGAGAAAACCCACGCGGTCATGGGGACAATGTACAAACTCCATACAGGTAGCGCCCATAGTCAGGATCTAACCCTGGTCTCTGGTGCTGTAAGGCAGCAACTCTACCACAGTGCCACTGTGCTGCCCTGCCTTATTTTTTGCACAGTCTTGTTCTTTTCACTGTCGAGCATAATTGAAGTATAATTTGTGTTTTTGTGCATCATCTGAGTCTATGTGTCTGTGATGCAGCTGCAAACAATATTTATACTTGTACCTGATTGTACTTGTATGTATGACAATAAACTTGATTTGATCTGACAAGGTCAGAATTCAGTACTAAATGTGGCAGGTAAAATGCAGCACATTCCATCCGTTCAGGCTATGAATTATTTAGAAAAACGAAGGTGCAAACCTAGTATATGTTACCCAGTATCTAGGTTACCTCGTATGTGTTACCTAGTATCATATGTAAACCTTTGGGTGGCACAGTGGCGCAGTGGTAGAGTTGCTGCCTTACAGCACTGTGGCGCCGGAGACCTGGGTTCGATCCTAACTACGGGTGCTGTCTGTACGGAGTTTGTACGTTCTCCCCGGGACCGCGTGGGTTTTCACCGAGATCTTCAGTTTCCTCCCACACTCCAAAGACGTACAGGTTAGGAGGTTAATTGGCTTGTTGTAAATGTAAATTGTCCCTAGTGTGTGTTAGGTAGCATTAATATGCAGGGATCGCTGGTCGGCGCGGACTTGGTGGTCCGATGTGCCAGTTTCCGCGCTGTATCTCTGAAACTAATACTAAAACTAAATGTGGACATGCTCAACAGAAAAGTTCCCAAAAGAAATGTCAAACCTCATGAAGAGTAGATGCAGAAGGCCAAAGGTCAGGAATGTTGAACTGATTGCCAAACGACAGAGAACATGGCATCCTATATTGAACAGACCAGAGGCTTGCAGCAGATTTGTCTGTGCCATGAGCAGCAAACACAGTACCTTAAATACATTGTAATTTCATTTCTTGGGACTGATTAAGGGCATTTCTCTCAGAGAAATTCAGATCAGTGAAAAACGAAGATTTTTAACTTTTGCCTGTAGAGTCATGTTATGGAATCATAGAGTCACACAGCACAGTAACAGGCCCACAGGTTCATGATGATCAAGATGCCCCATCTACGCAGGTCCTATTTAACTGCATTTGTCCCATATCCCTCTAAAGCTTTCCTATCATGTACCTGTCCAAATGCCTTTTAAATATTGTTATTGTACCTGCTTTAACTTGTTCTGGCAACTCATTCCATATACCAATCTGTGTGAAAAATTTGCCCCTCTTATGCCACTTTTAGGGAACCCTTTCTCCTGGATCTCTACACTCTACAATGTGCTTAACTGTGTAGATCCTGCTCTGGTTTAACTTCCAATGTGAAAGTTTCTTTAGCTCAGATTTAGCAAAACAGTCAGCATTCACAGTAAATGTACTGGAAATTTGACTGTCTTTTATAGAGTGAGTGCACAGTCAATTGCAAAACTCAAGAAATTGTTGTCAGCGATTCTCTGGGCTTTTCACTGATATAGGATATTGTGTCTTTGAATGAGCCATCGGGAGACTAGAGCTGTAGATGTCTTCATTCAGCACAGGCAGATATTCAGGAGGAAACCTGGTGAAAGGATCCCCTGAGAGAATACCTTGATAGAAACTCATTTAACTCAAAGGTCTATCAAAGTTCTATTCTCTTTCAGGGTAAAAGTAACAAGTTTTCCGGCCAGAGCTTCAAGCTGCAGCTTCAGCACTGAGGTACCATCGCGGAGCGGGGCATTGCCTTACCCAAATCGCCGTGTTGGGCCTGCCGACTTCAACATCGTGGAGCTGAGGTCTGCGGAGGTTTCAGCCTCAGCTGCGCTGACGTTATCAACACGGAGCCTAGGATAGCTCACTGAGTTTGCCAGTGTTGAATCTCCGCCGTCTGTGGATTTCAGGACCCGCGGTCTCTGGTAGGAAGCGGCCGTTTCGGAACTCCAAGCCACTGAGAGTGTTCTTCTGTTCTGACGCCGGAGTTCCATCATCCCCGCGAGTGGGCCTGAAACATCAGGCCTCCGTAATGGTGGCTGAGGAGGCCTCAATAGGCCCCGACCACGGGTGAACATCAGGGAAGTAGACTGAATTTTGCTGCCTTCCCTCACAATGGGAAACATTGATCCAGCTGTGGGGGGATGTTTTTTATGTTTAATGTTAAATTCTATAATGTTGTGTTTATTTTATTTGTGTGCTGCAATGGCAACTCAAATTTCACGGCACCAATCGGTGTGTGTGTGACAATAAATGTCCTTTGTCCTTTGTACTTTGTTTCAATAAATACAGTTTCAATGATTAGGGCAACACAGTGGTGCAGCAGTAGATTTGCTGCCTTACAGCTCCAGAGTGCCGGGTATGATCCTGACTATGGGTGCTGTTTGTACGGAGTTTATATGTTCTCCCCATGACCTACATGGGTTTCCCCCGTGAGCTCCGGTTTCCCCCCACATTCCAAAGACATGCAGGTTTGTAGATTAATTGGCTTTGTAAAATTGTAAATTGTCCCTCGTGTGTAGAATAGTGTTAATGTGTGGGGATCACTGGTCGGCGCGGACTGGATGAACCAAAGGGCCTGTTTCTGCGCTGTAAATCTAAACTAAACTAAATTGTTTCAAATGCATGGTTCATTTCAATATTTTTGGGTGTAGTAGGCAAATCATTTTGTAGAATTATATATTTACGAAAGGAGCAGATTTTAGCTGACAAGACTCCTTTTACATCTTCAAATATTTTTGTTGAGACATATTCACTGGATGGTCCAAACGCTTTTCAGCATAAAACTCCAGACAATCAAAATAAACTTATTTTATCACAGTATTGCAGGACAACCCTATGGCTACACAAATAACCACATTTTTGGCTGACAGTAAAAATATGCTGAAGACCATGTCTATTGTGCTGAATGGCCAAATAGCCAGGCTGAAACAATATTTGATCACTGTCATATAGGTGCAAACTATCTTAGCTGAAGATGTTTGATGCCTGGTTTGACGAGGGTTGATTAACACTGCACCATTGCCTTTTACATTTGGCCGATGCATACAAGATATTTTCATGGTCTGGTAAGTTTCCAAAGTCTACTGTATTTGTTCAGTGTTCAGTGGCCTTGTGCTGTGAACCAGTAGCCAGCTCGTTTCAGTCATTGGTGTTTATTCATGCAGCCCATCTTTTAATTTAAAAACTGATGGCCGTGTGGCTTACTTATGATAGGTTTTCATGACCACTGTATCTTGAACTTTATATTTTCTGATTACGGCTGCTTCTCCCTAATGCAGAAGAACTGCAACTATTTCAGTTTTGGAGTTTTGGAGCAAGGAGGCCCTACTGCAGTTGTACAGGGCCCTGGTGAAACCACACCTGGAGTATTGTGTGCAGTTTGCACTCCTAATTTGAGGAAGGACATTCTTACTATTGAGGGAGTGCAGTGTAGGTTCACCAGGTTAATTCCCGGGATGGCTGGGCTGACATATGATGAAAGAATGGGTCGACTGGGCTTGTATTCACTGGAATTTAGAAGGGTGAGAGGGGATCTTATAGAAACCTATAAAATTCTTAAGGGATTGGACAGGCTAGTTGGAGTAAAAATATTCCCCAAGTTGGGGGAGTCCAGAACCAGAGGTCACAATTTAAGAATACGATTTAGGACTGGAATGAGGAAAAACCTTTTTGCCCAGAGAGTTGTGGAATCTGTGGAACTCTCTGCCACAGAAGGCAGTGGAGGCCAATTTGCTGGATATTTTGAAGAGAGAGTTAGATTTAGGTCTTAGGGTTAATGGAATCAAGGGATATGGGGAACAAGCAGGAACGGGGTTCTGATTTTGGATGATCAGCCATGATCATATTGAATGGCGGTGCTGGCTCGAAGGGCCGAATGGCCTACTCCTACATCTATTTTCTATGTTTTTATGTATCAGCAGCAATTGAAACGATCAAAATTTGCAGGTGCTGGAAATCTGAAATATAAACAGAAACATTAACCCTGGTTCTCTTTCCACTGGTCTTGCCTGATTGCTAAGTGTTTCTAGCATCTTTTTTCCATATTTCAACTATTTCAGAACTGGGCCTGAGGTAAAGAATCTCCTAAAATATCAGGTCCTATGGACTGAGATAGAAAAGTATTTTACTGTACCTTGGTACACATTGAACCATTGGACTTGGTTTTCAACTGCTTGAAAGACCCTCTAACAGTTGAAATTATGTCTTATCTGCAGGCTGCAAGTTCCTCAGATACCTTTCAAAGTTTCATGCATTAAAACAATTCTCTAATTTGTATTTTAAAGTTTGGTTGTATGACATCTTGGTTTGCCTTGTACTCATATGCACATCCTAATCTCTATTTCATGCTTCAAAAGATTTAAAAAAATCACAGTAGTGCTTTTTATTTCCTAATTTGATCATCTAAAGGTCCTGTCCCACTTAGGTGATTTTTTAGGCAACTGCCGGCGACTAGGTAGTCGCCACACGATCGGCGAGGTGCTGGCTGTATGGTTGTGAGTAGTCTCCTCAGTCACCCAAAGAGTCGTAGCGTTTTTCTGGTCGCTGCTAGATTTTGAAATGTTCAAAACTTTTCGATGACAGTCAGCGACTGTGGGCTTGTCGTAACTTGTCTTCCCCTGATGTAGGTGTTCTCGTAGGTTGTCATCGGGTTGTCATCAAGAGAAGTCAAGAGAAGTGAAGCAGCAACTTTGGAAAAACACGTGATCGGGTAAAAAATAAAGTGCGTGGACTTCCAGAATTTGTTGTTGGAGACCTTGAGCATTGTAAAATGGCTCCAAGGAGAAGGAAGGGACAGCCCAATGTTTTACTGAGTTTTACTGGATAAATGGGCACAGATCACCCCTAATTGTAATGATGTTAAGTCCTGTATGTTTTTATACTTGTGTTAAGTTTAAAGTTTAAAGTTTAAAATTTGAAGTTTAAAGTTTGAAGTTTGAAGTTTGAAGTTTATTGAAACTCAACGACCCTCCTTGGGGTATGGGAGCAATTTTATATGATTATAATATATTTATATTTGTATGCACAGTTATATGTTCTTATAAACCTTTTTTTGTTGTTAATACTTTTGTTTGGTTAAATATCAATAAAGTAAATTCTTAATATTTCAGAATAGTGTCTCATGGCATTACTTTCAAATATTTAAATTTCATATTTTTTGAACAATAAAACAAACACAAACACAAACATTGAACTGCAATGAAAAGCAACCTCTTTTCATATTTTTTGATCCATAAAACAAACATAAACACAAGCATTGTACTCATTGAGAAAATTAAAATTGTTTGAGAGGATGTGGGTGTCCCTGGAAATAGTAAGATTAAACGAGAACTTACCAGTTCGAAGTTTGATCGTCATTTTATGAGGAGTAACGTTGAGGGATTACGTGAAGAACCCGCCAGGACGCATGCGTGTCATTCTTCAAAGCAGCAGTGTGAAATCACAGATAACAGTAATGACTGAACATAGTTAGATTAGAGAAGAGGATACCAGTTGAACTTTATAATCAAGGGTGGGAGCGGAGCGCACGTAATCCCTCAACGTTACTCCTCATAAAATGACGATCAAACTTCGAACTGGTAAGTTCTTTTAATCTTACTATTTTACTTCGGAGTCACGTGTGTGACTATGTGAAGATTTCAAAGCTCTGTGATTTCATGCCGTGGAAACGAGTCCATGCATCACATCTGCCTTAATTGACTAAGAAAGGAATTGTGTTAACATATTTAAACATGAATCCGACATTGAAAACCCATGATAAATTTATTAACAACAAATTATAGCGCCTATTTCATGGGATGAAATCATAATACAGAACTTAAAATTGTTTCTGCAAAAGTTCCAGGTTTAACCACTGGTTTATAGTAGAATTGTTGGAACGTTTTTTCCCTAGACCATCCTGCTGTCTCCAGGATTTGGTCCATCGGTGCGTCCAATTCCATAGCTGCAGATGTAGCTGCAGCCCTGGTGGAATGAGATTTGAATATGTTAGTATCCACCCCAGCAGTTGTTAAAACCTGTTTCAGCCATCTGGAAATAGTTTGAACCGACACCTTTTTGTGGGGTTGTTTGTGGCTGATTGGTAGTGCCATCTCATTGCCTCTGATATTTTTGGTGTTCTCTATGTATAACAATAAATGTCTTATTATACAGAGACGATCATCTATAGGGTAAGCCCTAAATTCTATTTTGAGGCCTGATGATCCCGGTCTGTTCTGTTTGACTAATTCGTGAATATGAAAAATTATATTTCTTGTTGAAGAAGTCATATTGTCCAGCCTTAACTTATGTAAAGACTGTACCCTTTGTGCTGAGACCAAAGCCATCAGCATTATTGTTTTATGCGTCAGTTTTTGCAGGGACAGAGCTGTTGCTGGAGACCAGTTCCTTAGCAACGTTAGGACAATACTCACATCCCATATATGAGAGTACCTGGTTCTTGGTGGGATTGGTATTAAAAATTCCCCTCATAAATTTGGTTACCAGGGGGTGAGTCCCAACAGATTGACACTGATCTTCGCCACAGATATGCTGAAAGGGCACTTCTGGAGCAGTTAATGGCACTATAACTGAGCCCCTCATCATAATGGAGGCCTGCCAGGAATTACAGAACAGACGTTATGTTCATCGTGCTGTAAGTGATGTTGTTTTTGAAACAATATATCTCCCATTTCCTGATGTATACCAGATATTGTTTTTTGGTGGACTGCCTGTGGGCCGCTGAGATAATGTTCAATGTTCGGTCCATCAGTCCCAGTTCCAGTAGAGGTTTCTTTAGACTCTACAAATTAATAAGTATGTCGTATTATGACATGGATGGCTGTCCCCCGTTACGGGATGAACCAACAAATCTGGTTGTTTCAGTACGGTGATACATGGATCTAAGACCATGTCGAGAAACACAAGGGACCATGGTTGAGTAGGCCAATTGGGCACTACCAAAATACCAGATGCCGAGTCTTGTTGTATTTTGCGTAATACCCGACTGATGAGGCAGAAAGGAGGGGATGCATAGAAAAACAATTTCCCCCAATGCAGCGAAAAGGCATCTATCGCTGATGCCCCAGGGTCTGTTTCCCAAGAAACATAGTTTGGTAACTGGTGATTGAATCTAGATGCAAATAGATCGATATCTGGTGTTCCGTACCGTGCTACAATATCAGCAAATACTTTTTGATCCAACATCCATTCGATGTTTTCATTGAATTTGCGTGACCTGGCGTCTGCCACTGAATTGAGGTTACCTGGTAGGTAAGTAGCTGATATCCAAATATTTTTCTGAATACACCATTGCCAAATTGTATTAGCCAGATTGTCACATGATGTCGATTTGATTCCACCCATATGGTTAATATATGCCACCACGGTGGTATTGTCAATCTGTAGTCTAACATGCTGGTGATGCATTCCAGAACAGTATGATTTTAAGCCATAGAATGCACCCAACATTTCCAGGTAGTTTATGCCAAGTGTCTGAAGTATTGATGTCTCCTTTGCATTCCATCTACCTCCACAGCTAAAGATGGAGTTGGTAGCACCCCAACCAAGCGCACTGGCATCAGTTTGTAGCACCACTGAGGGGTTGCTGACAATGATAGGGCTGGAACAATGCCGAATGTTATCCCTCCACCATTTTAATTCCATAATTGCTTTGATTGGTAGCTTCATTGGTCTGTCGAAATGACCAGCATTAATTTTGAGTGCTTGTATTTTTGCCCTTTGTAAATTTTGGTAATACAAAGGTCCAAATTGTGTGGCTGGAAAAGCAGCCACTATTTTGCCAATTACCCTTGCTACCAATCTAATAGATGGTTCACTGATGTCAATGAGGTTGTTGCAGGCCTCAGTTAAGACTGTAGCCTTGTCCTTTGGTAAAGTCACCGACATGTGAACTGAGTCAATTGTGAACCCCAAATAATCCATTATGGTGGAAGGCGTTAGTTTAGATTTAACTGGATGGATGATAAACCCCAGTTTCTCAAACAATTGTTTGGTGGCTGCTACAGCTAGTTTAGCTAATTCCAAAGTTTTGCCCACAATTAATATATCATCCAGGTAGGCCATGACCATATGTTTTTGTTTCCGAAGAAACGCTAGGGCTGGTTTCAAAATTTTGGTAAACAGCCTGGGGGCTGATGTTAAATCCATTGGGTAGAGCTCTATACTGCCAGCGCTGCCCCATCCAGTTGAATTTTAAATAACGTCTGTGATCAGTCCGTATAGGCACTGAATAGTAAGCATCTTTTAGGTCGATGCTAGCCATGAAGTAGCCTGTGGAAACCAATTGTTTGGCAGTAACAAAGGTTTCCATTTTGAAATGAATATACTGCACAAATGTATTCAATTTGGTCAAATCTATGATAATGCGACAACCACCATCTTTTTTGTTTTTGGTAAAGATATTAGACACAAATTCCAGAGAATCGTGTTGGGTTTTTTCAATAACCCCCTTAGCGTGGAGTCTCACCAGTTCAGCATGTGCTTCCAATTTTTCTTTTCGTGAAAGTACGAATGTTCGGTTCGGTACATGCTGAACTGGGGGGCTATTTTTGTGCACAAATTCAATGGTATATCCTTGGATACTGTTTAGGATATAAGTGTCTGTTGTTACTGCACTCCATGCCTCCCAAAAGAAGTGTAATCTCCCACCAATATGTGTATTATCCACACTTCCAATAATTTGTAAGGGACCAGACCCACCTACCTCCATGGTTACCAGTGGAAAGTTTACTTCTTCCTGTGTAATCTTCGAGGAGGTTGAGGCGCCGGTGTCTGGGTTTGGGTTTGGGGTTTGCGCATTTTCCACGAAGGCCGGTCTGGGCCATGGCCTAAAAAAGACCGCTGTCCTGTATGTCCAGCCTTTGAGCTTTCACCAGCTTTTGATTGTCTTGCATTGCTGGTGGGTGCGTAAGGGTGCTGTCTTTGAGTGTAGGAGGTCCTTCCTGTTGTCGCCTTTATGAGCCCCAGGGTTTTTGCCTCCTCATCGAGCTCCTTAACCTGTTTGGACAGGTTGCCCCCAAATAATAATATTGGTGGCTTTGTGTCTCCAAGTTTGCACAGGGCTGCGAACTTTGGATTTAAGGCAGGTCAGATGGCATTCTTTCTGATACTATTGATCTCATACTGCGTATTGCAGAAGAGTGCCAGTGCATCCTGTTGTTCTTGCGACATTTCTTTCTCTTCCACTGTGCGAGCGAATGCTGTGATCCCTGCTGTTAGTAATTTTAGTACTTTCTGGAGTTTTACATCCAGGCTTCTAACTCCTGCTCCGACGTGTTTCCAAATACAATTGTTCACCACTGGAACATTCAGGGATACACAATTTCCTGGTGCCAAATATTTGGCAGTGGTGTCCATCACAGCCTGTTCCTGTAGTTGCTTGAATGATAGAAAATCAATGCTGGATGCTAGTTTCTGTTCTAGATTTTTTCCAGTCTGATCTGGCTGTATGTATTTGGACACCATGTCCAGTAGGTTTTCTCCTTCCTGCACCCCCTGCACACTTGTTGTTTGTTCAGCAAACCCCTCTTCAGGGTCAGCCCAGAATTGCCCCCCAGTACTCCCCTCTGACGAGGGAGATGCACTGTGCAGCCCTACGTAAGGTGCTGCTTTGGGCGTTTTGTATAACCCATGGTGACTAGACTCCATCTCCCGGAGTCTGTCACGTTGGAGCATCTGCTCCATAAGCCGCTCCATTCGCCTCCAGCGCTCACGGTCGCTGGCCGCTCGCGGCATCTCCTCAAAGTCGGACTCATTAGAGTCAACAGCTCTGTTAGTTTTCCATTTTGCCTTCCCGCCTGGCCGCGGTGTTGTTCTGGCCGGCGTGGGGGCGAAGTCGGGCACAGCTGATCCCACTATTGGTGATTCTAGTGCCATCAGCCGCTGCTGGCTGCCCGCAACTCCGCAGTCCACCCCAGCCAACTTTGTCGCAGCTCTAGTCGACTTTTTAGTTTTATCCATCGTTTTCCCACCTGTGAAACAGTACGGGAAATAACAACGACCGCAGAGTAACTCGCTTACCTGTCGGTCTCGGCTTTTAAACTTGCCGCTACGGGGGAACGTCGTTCCACCCCGCCTGTCGTTTCGCAATGCGTGTAGCGATATGACACGCATGCGTCCTGGCGGGTTCTTCACGTAGTCACTCACGTTACTCCGAAGTAAAATTGCCTTTTCTTGTGGTCTCTTGTGGGCTCTCTTCCTGGAGTGGTGGACTTCTGTTTATTGCTGATCTTTAGATCATGTCGTTCTGCCATGGTACACTGTCGAGTTTGGAGTTGAAGTAAGTGCAGAGATGTTCTTTCTGGTCCTTGGCTCTCTTGTTGCAGGTGTTTCCTGGCAATCTCTGTAGTGCCACCATCGATGCAGCCTGTCCTCCAGTTCTCCATGAGCCTGGTATGATTTTGCCTGTCTGCTTGTCTACTCAGTCACCCTCCACCATGGCTGCTGCTGCAGCACTTGTGGTATGGATCAGGTTGTGGAGGACACATGCTGCATAGACAATGGTCTCCACATTCTTGGGCTCCTGCTCCATCATAATCAGCAAGCATTTGAATCTGCTGACGAGGATGCCAAAGGCATTTTCCACGAACCTCCTAGCCCTGGACAGTCTGTAGTTGAAGATCCTTTGCTCCCTTGACATCTGCCTGTGAGGGTATGGCTTCATCATCCATGACCTGATTGGGAAGGCATCATCAGCAACCAATGATGTCAGGGTTGTCTTCTCCTGGCAGAGGTTCTGGATCAGGAAAGCCTGCTGTTCCTCCTTCCAATGCTTGCCCAAGGGAGGTCTCTCTCCAAATCCCATCTTCTGCGGCATTGCCAGGTGCCACATCCAGAAACAGGAAGTTGTAATTTGCATCCACCACAGCTATGAGTACCACGGAATGGAACTTCTTGTAGTTAAAGTACATAGAACCTCCCTTGGGTGGACACCTGATGGCCACATGCTTGTCGTTCACTGCCCCACATGTTTGCACATCTAGTATCATAGCCCTGTGCCACTCTCTTCCACTCATCTGGTGTACTGGGGCAGTCCATGACTTCATCTTCATAAGCATTGATAATAGACTCACAGGTTTTACGGACAACCTTGCTAATGATGTTGCGGGCCACAAGAACGTTTTAGGAGAGGCTCTTGTAGGAGTCTCCTGATGCCAGGTAGCGGAGGGTGATGGCTAGGCGCAGGCCTGGTTCCAGTGGCTTCCTCATAGAGATCTCCTTTTTCTCCAGGAGAGGGCCCACCCATGTCTTCAGCTCCTGAAACAGCTCTGGGGGTGGGGGGGGGGGGGGGGGGGGGGGGGGGGGGGGGGGGGGGCTAGTGAAGTTTCTGAAGGCAGCCTTATCGTTTTGCTGGAGCTCAGTCATCAGCCCAACCTGTGTCTCTTCAGGGACAAGGCCTTCAACCATACAGACCTCTTCTTAAGCTTGATCATCACCATTCTTCTTGTCCTTCTGTCTTGTAGATCTTTAAGCAAGTGGACTGCTGCAAGCAGCAGGGCTCCTTCTTCTTGGAATAAGAGCATTGCCCTCTGATGTTGCTTCATGGTAGTCATGGCGCAGAATGATTTGAAACTGCGCCCTACAACCCGTTTTACAGGAAAACTGGGTGATTCCATTGTTTTCAAGGTCAAAATGATGTCACATGTCTTCAGTTGTCGCCAACAGGGTCGTAGCTGGTAGTGGGTTATCGTTGGTTATCGTAGGAATTATCGGAGGTTGTCATGGGTGTGGTCGTAGGTGGACGTCCTAAGCCGCGACCATTGGGTCGCCGGTTGTCAGTAGCTTGCCGTAGCTGGAGGTCGATTAGGTGGTAGGTTGTTGTAGCTTGCCATAGACATTATCGTAGGGGGATCCAGTCGCCAATATTTTGGCGATCTGCTACGACTATGACAGCCGCCAACAGTCGCCAGAAAAATCGCCTAAGTGGGACAGGCCTTTTACTCATTAATTTGCGTTAAGGGCCTGTCCCACTGCAGCAACCTAATTCGCGAGTTTAGAGAGTTTACCCTAGCAACATGGTCGACACGTGGTCCTAGGAGGTCTTTGTAACTCTCCTTCATGCTCGAGAGTAGTCCCCGCATACTCGAGGCCTCAGCTAGGTCACGGTATTTTTTCCAACATGCTGAAAATGCCCGCAAGTAAAAAAAGGTCGCCATGGAAAAAATTTATATTTTTTTCGCCTGTATGGTTGTGAGTAGTCTCCTCAGTCACCCAAAGAGTCGTAGCATTTTTCTGGTCGCTGCTAGATTTTGAAATGTTCAAATCTTTTCGATGACAGTCGGCGACTGTGGGCTTGTCGTAATTTGTCTTCCCCTGATGTAGGTGTTCTCGTAGGTTGTTGTCGGGTTGTCGTCAAGAGAAGTCAAGCAGCGACTTTGGAAAAACACGTGATCAGGTAAAAATAAAGTGCGTGGACTTCCAGAATTTTTTGTTGGAGACCTTGAGCATTGTAAAATGGCTCCAAGGAGAAGGAAGGGACAGCCCAATGTTTTACTGAGTTTTACTGGATAAATGGACACAGATCATCCTTGAGTGTAATGATGTTAAGTCCTGTATGTTTTTATCCTTGTGTTAAGTTTAAAGTTTAAAGTTTAAAGTTTAAAGTTTAAAGTTTAAAGTTTAAAGTTTAAAGTTTAAAGTTTAAAGTTTAAAGTTTAAAGTTTGAAGTTTGAGGTTTGAAGTTTGAAGTTTAAAGTTTGAAGTTTGAGGTTTGAAGTTTATTGAAACTCAACGACCCTCCTTGGGTATGGGAGCAATTTTATGTGATTATAATATATTTATTTTTGTATGCACAGTTGTATGTTCTTATAAACCTTTTTTTGTTGTTAAAACTTTTGTTTAGTTAAATACCAATAAAGGAAATTCTTAATATTTCAGAATAGTGTCTCATGGCATTACTTTCAAATATTTAAATTTCATATTTTTTGATCAATAAAACAAATACAAACACAAACATTGAACTGCATTGAAAAGCAACCTCTTTTCATATATTTTGATCCATAAAACAAACATAAACACAAGCATTGTACTCATTAAGAAAATTAAAATTGTTTGATAGGATGTGGATGTCCCTAGAAATTGCCTTTTCTTGTGGGCTCTCTTCCTGGAGTGGTGGTCTTTGTTTGTTGCTGGTCTTCAGATCATGTTGCTGGTCTTCAGATCATGTCGTTCTGCCGTGGTACACTGTCGAGTTTGGAGTTGTAGTAAGTGCAGAGATGGTCTTTCTGGTCCTTGGCTCTCATGTTGCAGGTGTTTCCTGGCAATCTCTGTAGTGCCACCATCGATGCAACCTGTCCTCCAGTTCTCCATGAGCCTGGTGTGATGTTGCCTGTCTGCTTGTCTACCCTCCACCATGGCTGCTGCTGCAGCACTTGTGGTATGGATCAGGTTGTGGAGGACACATGCTGCATAGACAATGGTCTCCACATTCTTGGGCTCCTGCTCCATCATAATCAGCAAGCATTTGAATCTGCTGACGAGGATGCCAAAGGCATTTTCCACGACCCTCCTAGCCCTGGACAGTCTGTAGTTGAAGATCCTTTGCTCCCTTGACATCTGCCTGTAAGGGTATGGCTTCATCATCCATGACCTGATTGGGAAGGCATCATCACCAACCTGCGGTGGAAAACCCGGGGGGGGGGGGGGGCAGAGGGGACACGTTCACCCCCCCCATGTTTTGAGAGGTGGGGGACATCCCCCCCAAGTTTTTCTACTCCAGATTTTAAAACCCGGTGAAATCTCCGCTTTCCGTGAGACAGTGGCGGTGGGACTGAAGATCAAGGGTGCCGATTGGACGAGAGAGACGTTGGTCAGCAAGCAATGGGGGCGGGACATGATAATTCAGCGCGATGATTGGAGGAGGGAGGAGTGGGGGAGGGGGGGAGTGGGCCTGAGGATAGAGTGCGGTGATTGGAGGAGGGAGACATGGCACAGACCTGCACTTCATCCGCGGCCAGGATCCATCCCTGCCGGGTCTCCGGCGCTGTCCCGAGAGAACCCCCCCCCCCCCCCCATGGGTGGCCAGAGAGGTCGGCAGCAAAGATCCTCCGCTATAGGATCTTTATAACCATATAACTTTGGTCGGTAGTCAAACCGGCGCGGTGCCCCCAGGCCCACAGCCTGCGCAGAGTAGCAGCGCTAAACCAGGTCAACTCTGCCTGTCCTGCCAGGTGAGCCTATAGCCCTTCCTGGACTTGCAGGAAATATGGCCAGCGCGGAGAAGCAGCGATGGTATTCCATCAGTCCAGCCAGCGCTGTATTTAACCCAGTGAGACAAGCAGTGTTGAGCTGTATTTAGCGCTGGATTGAGCCTCCGAAGTCTTGCGCGTGTGTGTGTGAGTGTGCGCATGCGCGCGTGGCCGCCAAAAAATTGTGTCCCCCATCTCCTCCATGTTTTGATAGCGAGTTCCACTCTTGTCACCAACCAGTGTGTAGGGGATGTCAGGGTTGTCTTCTCCTGGCAGAGGTTCTGGATCAGGAAAGCCTGCTGTTCCTCCTTCCAATGCTTGCCCAAGGGAGGTCTCTCTCCAAATCCCATCTTCTGCAGCACTGCCAGGTGCCACATCCAGAAACAGGAAGTTGTAATTTGTATCCACCACAGCTATGAGTACGGCGGAATGGAACTTCTTGTGGTTAAAGTACATAGAACCTCCCTTGGGTGGACACCTGATGGCCACATGCTTGCTGTCCACAGCCCCACATGTGTGCACATCTAGTATCATAGCGCTGTGCCACTCTCTTCCACTCATCTGGTGTACAGGGGCAGTCCATGACTTCATCTTCATAAGCATTGATAATATCGTCACAGGTCTTACGGACAACCTTGCTAATGATGTTGAGGGTCACAAGAAAGTTGTAGGAGAGGCTCTTGTAGGAGTCTCCTGATGCCAGGCAGCGGAGGGTGATGGCTAGGCGCAGACCTGGTTCCAGTGGCTTCCTCATGGAGGTCTCCTTTTTCTCCAGGAGAGGGCCCACCCATGTCTTCAGCTCCTGAAACAGCTCTGGGGGGGGGGGGCCTAGTGAAGTTTCTGAAGGCAGCCTTATCGTTTTGCTGGAGCTCAGTCATCAGCCCAACCTGTGTCTCTTCAGGGACAAGGCCTTCAACCATACAGACCTCTTCTTAAGCTTGATCATCACCATTCTTCTTGTCCTTCTGTCTTGCAGATCTTTAAGCAAGTGGGCTGCTGCAAGCAGCAGGGCTCCTTCTTCTTGGAATAAAAGCAATGCCTCTGATGTTGCTTCATGGTAGTCATGGCACAGAATTATTTGAAACTGCGCCCTACAATCCGTTTTACAGGAAAACTGGGTGATTCCATGGTTTTCAAGGCCAAAATGGCGTCACATGTCTTCAGTTGTCGCCAACAGGGTCGTAGCTGGTCGTGGGTTATCGTTGGTTATCGTAGGAGTCGTCGTAGGTTGTCTTGGGTGTGGTCGTAGGTGGACGTCCTAAGTCGCGATGATTGGGTCGCCGGTTGTCGGTAGCTTGCCGTAGCTGGACGTCGATTAAGTGGTAGGTTGTTGTAGCTTGTCATAGACATTGTCGTAGGGGGATCCAGTAGCCAGATTTTTGGCGATCTGCTACGACTATGACAGTCGCCAGCAGTCGCCAGAAAAATCGCCTAAGTGGGACAGGCCCTTTAATTTGCGTTAAGGGCCTGTCCCACTGCAGCAACCTATTTCGCGAGTTTAGAAGAGTTTGCCCTTGACTCATACTAGCAGCATGGTCGACACGAGGTCCTAAGAGGTCTTTGTAACTCTCCTTCATGCTCGAGAGTAGTCCCTTCGTACTCAAGGCCTCAGCTAGGTCGCGGTATTTTTTTTAACATGCTGAAAATGCCCGCGAGTAAAAAAAGGTCGCCATGGAAAAAATTCAGATTTTTCTACTCGTACGTTTAGCTGAGGTAGGTTATAGTAGGTCATAATGCTATCGTAGGTAATCGAAGGCAATCAAAGACAATCGAAGGTTGTCGAAGGCAAAGCTCGTTGAGAAAAAAAAGGTAAGTAAACTGACCGGTAATGTTAAATGCCCGCTAAAATTTACTAAAAGTTTTCTGGTTTCTTAAAAGTGTTTCCACTCCTTCTCCTCATGTTCTCCCTCCTTCTCTCCCTTTCTCTCCCCTTCTCTCTCCTTCTCTCCCCTTCTCTCCCCCCCCCCCCCCCGCTCTCTAAAGGACTTACCGTAACCCTGCCAGCCGTCTTTTACCTTCCTGTTCATCGCGGGTGTGAATTTCAGACAGCGCTCCCCCGCTTTTGCTGCCCCCCGCCTTTGCAGTGTGTTTGTGTGTGTGTGTGTGAATGTGCAGACGGTGGATCCGGCTCGCGGTTTCATCGCTGACGGTCGATCCAGCTCGAGATTTTTCGGGCGAGTGCCCTCGTACTTGAAGGTCAAAGACAGTTGCTGAAAAGTTGCGTTAGTGGGACAGGCCCTTTATGCTCTTCTCAGTAGCTATTTTTAAATAAAATGCCATGTGTTCATGATGAGTTTCATCTTAAAATTATTTCTGAACTAAGGAATCGCCCTGCCTTCTCAAATGAAGATCAGGCAGTGAGAGGTTAATGAACGTGGTGAAACCAATGGCCTGAAGTGTGTTTACTGCAAAGCAGGGAGTTCTGTCAGTAAAGTGGATGAACTCAGAGCCTGGATCAGTGTTTGGAACTATAATGTGGTGGCCATTATGGAGGCTTGGTCGTAAGGAACACAACTGGCAGTGTTTCAATATTTCAGAATTGATAAAGAGGGAGTTAAGAGGTAGTGGAATTGCTTTATTAATCAGGGGGAAAGTCAAAGCAGCACTCAGAGAGGACATACTGGAAGGATCGGCTGCTGAAGTAATATGATAAAGATCAAAAATAAGGTCATAAGTCATATGGTCAAGTTCATAAGGAATAGTAGCATTCGGCCATTCAGCCCATCAAGTCTACTCCGCCCTTCATTCATGGCTGATCTATCTCTCCCTCCTCACCCCATTCTCCTCATAACCTCTGACACCTGTGTTATTCAAGAATCTATCTATCTCTGCCTTAAAAAGTATCCACTTACTTGGCCTCCACAGCTGTCTGTGGCAAAGAATTCCACGGATTCACCACCCTCTGACTCAAGAAATTCCTCCTCCAAGAAATTATAAGGCTATGGCATCTTGTCCTAGACCCTCCCACTAGTGGAAACATCCTCTCCACATCAATTCTATCCAACCCTATCACTATTTTGTGTTTCAATGAGGTCCCCGCCTCATTCTTCTCAACTCCAGCGAGTACAGGCCCAGTGCCAACAAACCCCCATCATATGTTAACCTACTTATTCCTGGGATCATTCTTGTAAAATTCCTGGGATCATTCTTGTAAATTTAATGTAAGGAAAGGTGCAATTACGGTGATTAGACTTATAGGCTTCCTGGTAGCCAGCAGGAGATAGATCAGATATGTAGACAAATTACGAAAAGATGCAAAAGGAACAGGGTTTTCAAAATAGGTAACTTTAACTTCCCCAATATTGACTGGGACTTACTTAGTGCAAAAGGCTTGGATGGGATAGAATGTTTTAGATGCATCCAAGAGGGTTTTCTAAAACAGTATGTGGATAGTCCAACTTGGGTAGGGCCATACTGGACCTGGTATTGGGAAGTGAACCTGTCCAAGTGACTGATGTTTCAGTGGAAAAGCATTTTGGGGATATTGATAACAGTTCCATTAATCTTAAGATTGCTTAGAATAGGAATACCTCTGGATAGTACTTAAATGGAGTAAGGCATATCACAACACTATTAGGCAGGAGCTAGCAAGAATAAATTGGGACCAGTTGTTGTTGAGTAACCCACATCTGACATGTGCTAGTAATTTAAAGGCCAGTTGACTAATGTTCAAGACTGGCATGTTCTAATAAGGAGGAAGGATAAAGATGGCAAAGCAAGGGTACCTTGGATTACCAAGGAGGTAAATTTGGTCAAAAATAAGAAGGACCGTATGTAAGGTTTAAAAAGAAATCAAACAGGGCTTTTGAGCAAGTAGGATGATTGGAAGGGTCAAAAAGGACCATGAAATGTCTTTGGGAAGTCAGATTAAAGAAAATCAGAGGCTTTTTATACGTACATTAAAAGCAAGAGGGGTAACCAGGTAGAATATAGGACCTGCTGAAGGATAATGAAGGAAATTCGTGCTTGAAGGATGTCATTGAGATACTAAATGATTACTTTGCATCTGTATTCACCAAGGAGAAAGACATGGGGGCAGTGAAATAAGTGCGGAGAATACTACTTTGCAAGGGAATTTGAAAAACCTTGATGACGAGAAAATTGAGGTTCTGGTCCAGAAAGAGGAGGTATGGGCCGTTGGGATCAAATGCATCCAAGGAGGGGTTTAGGGGGCAGGAGAGCATACTTAAGAAGGAAATGAACAGGGCAAAAGGAGGGCAGGAAGTATCCCTGCAAGTTAATATTAGGGAGAATCTGAAGAGATTTTATAAACACATGAAGGGAAAGAGAGTAACTAGCGAGAGAAACCAGAAACCAGAGCAGTTTCGTATGAGTGGAGCAGCAGGAGATGGGTACGGTCCTCAATGAGTGCTTTTCCGCTGTTTTTAGCATGGGGAAAAACATGAAGACTGGAAATTTGTACAGTTACTGGAGAATTCTTGAGGACAGTCTGTCTTACAGTCTAGGAGGTACTAGACATTCCAGGGCGTATGTAGATAAATCTCAGAAGGTGAAATTAGAAATATCTGAGGATGATGTGGGAAACTAGAGAAGAAATTGCGAGCCCTGGTTAAGATATATGAATCATTGTTAGACGTGGGTGAGGTGCTGGAAGACTGGAAGGTGGTTTAATGTTGTGCCTATATTTAAGAAGGCGGCAAGGAAACGCCTTAGAACTATAGACTAGTAAGTCTAACATCTGTTGCAGGCACGTTGTTGGAGAGAATTCTGAAGGATAAGACATATATGCATTTGGATAGAAAGGGGCTGATTAAAGATAGTTAGCGTGGTTTTATATGTGGGTGAAATTGTCTTATCAATTTGATTGAGTTTTATGAATAGGTCATCAAAAAGGTTGATGAGGGCAAGGTTGTAGACATAGTCTATTGGGATTTCAGCAAGGCTTTTGATAAGTTTCCACATTATAGGCTGCTCTGGAAGGTTAGATTGCATGTGATCCAGGGAGAGCTAGAAACCTAGATACAGATTTATAGAGTCATAGGGTCTTACAGCATGGAAATAGGCCCTTTGGCCCAACTTGCCCACACCGGCGAACATGTCCTGTCTACACTAGCCCAACTGCGTGCATTTGGCCCATATCCCTCTAAACGTCCTATCCATGTACCTGTCTGAATGTTTCTTAAACATTGTGAAAGTACCTGTCTCAATTATCTCCTCTGACAGCTCGTCCCATACAACCATTTGTCTTCATGGAAGGAAGCAAAGGGTGGTGGATTGTTCATTCTCATCCAAATTATTGATATAAACCACAAACAACAATGGGTCAATCACTGATCCCTGGCACACAACTAGTAACAGGCCTTCAATCCGAGAAACACTCATCGGTGCTGGGCCCATTGGTCTTTGTGGTTTATATCAATGATTTGAATGATAATGTACAAAGCATGATCAGTAAGGTTGTAGATGATATTACAGTGGGTGATTTTGTAGATAGTGAAGATGATTATCACAAATTACCATAGGCTCTTGATCAGCTGGGCAAGTGGACTGAGGAATGGCTGATGGAGCTTAATGCAGATATCTGTAAGGTGTTGCCTTTTGGGTAATCAAACCAGGCCAGACCTTCACGGTAAATGGAAGGCCCCATTAGAATGTTGTAAAGTAGAAGGATCTAGGAGTACAGGTACATAATTCCCTGAAAGTGGTGTCACAGGTAGGGTGGTCAAAAAGGCCTTTGGTACATTGGCTTTCATCAATTAGGGTATAGAGTATAGAAATTTGGATATTATGTTACAGTTGTACAAAAGTTGGTCATGCCAAATTTGGAGTACTGTGTTCAAAATATTTGTTGCATAGTCAGGGTAAGACAAAGTGAACCAATGGGATCTCTAAAATAAAAATAGAAAAAGCTGATAAAAAACAAAACACCTAAATAGGAAAATCGAGATAATGCTTTGGTTGTGTAATCATAGTCATAAAAACATAGAGTGAAATAGAAACATAGAAACATAGAAAGTAGGTGCGAGAGTAGACCACCAGGTCCGTCGAGCCCGCACCGCCATTCGCTCATGGCTGAACACTAAACAGACACACTTACCCACAAACAGTAGACACAAGACACAGAACACAAGACACTACCCTCCCCTTTATACCGCTATCACCCCTCTCCACCCCAAGAACCTCGTGATCTCCTGGGGGAGGCAAAAAACCGGATAAAAACCCAGGTCCAATTCGGGAAAAAAATCCGGGAAATTCCTCTCCGACCCCAATCCAGGCGATCGACACTTGTCCAGGAGATCACTCAGGTCTTACTATACTAACCATACCTAGGTCCATATCCCTGCCCTCTCCCCGTAGCCCCTTATCCCCTTGGCAGCTAAAAAACCATCTATTTTAGACTTAAATATATTTAACGTTTCTGCTTCCACTGCTCCCTGGGGCAGTGAATTCCATAAATTAACCACCCTCTGGGTGAAGAAGTTCTTCCTCATCTCAGTTTTAAAAGAGCCCCCCCTTATTCTGCAACTATGTCCCCTAGTTCTAGTTTCCCCGATCATTGGGAACATCCTCGGTGCATCCACCCGATCAAGGCCCCTCACGATCTTATATGTTTCAATGAGATCGCCTCTCATTCTTCTAAACTCCAAAGAATAGAGTTCCAGCCTACTTAACCTTTCCTCATATGTCAATCCCCTCATTGCAGGAATTAATCTTGTAAACCTTCGCTGCACTGCCTCCAGGGCTAGTACATCCTTTCTTAAGTATGGACCCCAGAACTGTACACAGTATTCCAAATGTGGTCTCACTAATACTGTGTACAGCTGCAGCAAGACCTCCGTGTTTTTATACTCAATCCCCCTAGCAATAAAGGCCAAAACTCCATTGGCCTTCCTGATTGCTTGCTGCACCTGCATACTAACCTTTAGTGATTCATGTACTAATACCCCTAGATCCCTTTGCGTTGCATTACAACGCAGCTCCTCCTCATTTAGAAAATAACTTGCCCTATCATTTTTTTTCCCAAAGTGAATGACTTCACATTTATTAGTATTAAATTTCATCTGCCAAGTTGTTGCCCACTCACCTAGCTTATCTATATCCTTTTGCAGACTCTTCCTATCCTCCTCATCCCCTACTTTTCCTCCCATTTTTGTATCGTCCGCAAATTTTGATATATTACACTTGGTTCCCTCCTCCAAATCATTTATATAAATTGTGAACAACTGGGGTCCCAGCACCGACCCTTGCGGAACCCCGCTAGTTACCGGTTGCCATCCCGAGTATGAACCATTTATCCCCACTCTCTGCTTCCTATTTGTTAGCCAATCCTCTACCCATGCTAATATATTACCCCCAATCCCATAATTTTTTATTTTTAGCAATAGTCTCTTATGTGGCACCTTGTCAAAAGCCTTTTGGAAGTCCAAGTATACCACATCCACCGGTTCCCCTTTATCCACCCGGGTTGTTACTTCCTCAAAGAATTCGAGCAGATTCGTTAAACAGGACTTCCCCTTCACAAAACCATGCTGGTTCTGTCCGATGAAGTCATGTTTATCCAAGTGCCCCGTTAGTGTTTCTTTAATAATTGTCTCTAACATTTTACCCACCACCGATGTTAGACTAACCGGTCTATAGTTACCTGCCTTCTGTTTACTTCCTTTTTTAAATATAGGTGTTACATTGGCCATTTTCCAATCCACTGGGACCGTTCCTGCCTCCAGGGAGTTTTGGAAAATTATCACCAATGCATCCACAATCCCCACCGCTATCTCCCTCAAGCCCCTTGGATGTAATCCATCAGGCCCAGGGGATTTATCCTCCTTCAGTCTCATTAATTTCCCTAATACCACCTCCTTGGTGATCTTAATAGTATTTAGCTCCTCCATTCCTACCGCCCCCTGTTTATCCAGCGTTGGAATATTTTTTGTGTCTTCTATGGTGAAGACTGATACAAAATACTCGTTTAATGCCTTTGCCATTTCCATGTTCCCCACCAACAACTCTCCAGTCTCACCCTCCAATGGACCAACGTTCACCTTAGCCACCCTTTTTCTTTTTATATAGCTATAAAAACTCTTACTATTAGTTTTTATGTTGTTCGCTAAATTCCTTTCATAGTCTATTTTCCCCGTCTTAATTAATCTCTTAGTTATTTTTTGCTGACCTTTAAATGCTTCCCAATCCTCTACCCTCCCACTATCTCTGGCTACCTTATATGCCCTTGCCTTCAGCCGAATACTATCCTTTATAGTTTTACTGAGCCATGGCTGACTGTTCTTACCCTTACCCCTTTTTTTCTTCATAGGAATAAATTTTTCTTGAAGGTTATACAGTAGATCCTTAAACGTACACCACTGCTCATGTACCGTCTTATTCTTGAGTCTGCTATCCCAGTCAACTTTGATCAGCTCAGTCCTCATACCTTCATAATCCCCCTTATTTAGACTAAGCACCCTAGCCTGAGTTTCAACCTGCTCCCCTTCTATTTGAATATGGAATTCGACCATATTGTGGTCACTTGTTCCCAACGAGTCTCTAACTATGACATTTTTAATTAATCCTGCTTCATTACACAGGACCAGATCCAAGATTGCCTCCCCCCTTGTCGGTTCTGTGACATACTGTTCTAGGAACCCGTCTCTAATACATTCTATAAACTCTTCCTCTAGTCTACCCTGCCCAGTTTGGTTTGCCCAATTAATATGAAAATTGAAGTCCCCCATGATTACAGCAGTTCCCTTTTTACATGCGTCAACTATTTGCAGATTTATGTTCTGACTAACAGCGTCACAGCTATTTGGAGGTCTATAAATTACACCCACAAGTGTTTTTTTCCCCTTGTTATTCTCTATCTGTACCCAAGCTGTTTCACTATCCTGATCCTTCAACGCAATATCCTTCCTCTCTATTGCCGTTATTCCCTCCCTTATTAAAAGGGCCACCCCTCCTCCCTTTAGCGTGGAAACAGGCCCTTCAGACCAACTTGGCCACACTGGCCAACATGTACTTGTCTAACTGTTTCTTAATTATTGGGATAGTCCCTGCCTCAACTACCTCCTCTGGCAGCTTGTCCATACACCCGCCACCCTTTGGGTGAAAAAGTTACCTCTTAGATTCCTATTAAATCTCTTCCCCTTCACCTTAAACCTATCTCCTCTAGTCCTCGATGCACGTACTCTGGGCAAGAGATGCTGTTCATCTACCCGATCAATTTCCTCTCATAATTTTATACACCTCTCTAAGATCACCCCTCATTCTCCTGCATTCCAAGGAATAGAGACCCAGCCTACTCAACCTCTCCCTACAGACCCTATAGTCCTGGCATCATCCTCGTAAATCTTCTCTGCACCCTTTCCAGCTTGACAACATCTTTCCTGCAACATTGTGCCCAGAACTTAACACAATATCTTATACAAATTTTCTAAACAACTTTTCTTCTGACATTGTTAATGTACCAAAACAGCAGAAACATATCATTATGTATAGTACAAAACAGAACATAGATTCCCAATGCTTCACATTTCAATATTATAACAAAACTCTTGCCTGCTTCACCTTTCAATATCATAATGAAACTCGTCTTTCTATGAAGGACACCACACCAAGTAACAAACTGCCTTTTTTGTGACAATTCACCGTGCAAGAAATTGCAAGAATGATGTTGCAACATTTCACTTCATAGAGATTAATTTCTCCGCATCAGAACATCACACCAGATAAACCAACATTATACAACTTCATCTTTTCAACGCATGGGCATAAATGATCCTTCAAATATTTGCAGTCTCACATGAGTTCTTTCATTAGATAAGTCTTTAAATGGCCTCGTGCCAGTCTTAATCCATGTAGAACTGAATGAACTGAAATCAGGCTTGTTTCCTGTAACTGAAGTACTTAGCAAATAGAATAAATGTGTTGATTGCATGAATTATCAAGACATATTTATTTACTTTCCATTCTGTAACACTACAGCATATTCAGCTGTGATGCTCATATGACCTTTAAACATTCCAAATGATTTTGCCTGGGGTAAGAAACTTCATTGATTGTTTCTTAATAGGATGGCTGTAATTTTAAATTAAGCATTGCATACATGTCTGCCCTGCCATAACTTTATACAATTTAATGCTCACCTTTAATTGTCCTTGAGAAAGTTACAATGTACCACAACAGTTCATGTTTTGAAGATACTCCTAAAGGGCCTGTCCCACTTGGACGACCTAATATACGAGTTTAGAAGACCCTAGACGAGTTGAAAAAAATGTCAAGGTAGTGTTGACTCACCGAAGTAAAAGACATCCTACAACTTCCAACGACTATGTCTACGACCTCCTACGACTACGTTTACGACCTACGACGACTATGTCTACGTCCTCCTACGACCCCCTCAACCTCAGTCTTCCACACCTCAGACCGACTACAACTAGCTACGTGTGGAAAATGATCACATGATAAAATTATATGTCTGCATTTTTTTCTTGGGCCAGTTACCGACCTACGACTACCTACGACTATCTACGACTAACATCACCACCTACTACGACCCACCTACGATCTACCTACGAGTAAAAAGTATCAATTTTTTCCATGCCGACCTTTTTTTTACTCATGGGCATTTTTTATCAGGCTGGAAAAAACGCCGGGATCTACTTGAGGCCACTCACGAGCATGAGGAACAGTTACGAAGACCTCCTGCGACCTCCAACGACCTCATGGTGACCATGGTGCGAGTATGAGTCAAGGGCAAACTCGGCAGAGGTCGCCATTAGGTCGTGAAAGTGGGACAGGGACTTAACGCCAACAGCAAGGGAACTGCAGAATGTGAACTCAACAGCAATGTGAGTACAACAATAAATTTCCAAGTCAGATTAGTGTGAGTCTTGTGGGTGAACCTGCATATAATGATGGTTCCGTGCAGGAAGGAATTGCAGATGCTGGTATATACAGAAAATAGACACAAAGTGCTGGAGTATCTCTGCAGGTCTGGCTGCATCGCTGGAGCATCATTCGGTAATGATGGCTCAACTGACCTTATCCTAAGTGTTAGGGGTCTCAGGCTCTACACATACTAGCGATGATACAAAACATACCTTGAGCGGCGCTGCAGTTCTGCCACTGGCCGTGTGCGCAACGTTGGCACCTTTGAGGGGGGGGGGGCGGGAATAAAATGACGTTTTCTACTGCTTATCGGAGGCGGACTTCCTCTGGCTACTAGCTGCTGAAGAAAAATCGATCGAACTTCTGTTCCCGATTTTCGTTTTTTAATAATCGAGAGAATTTAATAATTACATTAAAATAAAAAGCGACTTCTAACGCCCTCAACACCTATAACGTGACGGATCGCATGAACGGGACAAAACAAATGTAAGTTGTTTATTTTACATATAATCTTGTTTCTTGGGATGGCTTTAATAGTAAGATTAAACGCGAACTTACCAGTTCAAAGTTTGATCGTTATTTTATGAAGAGTACGTTGAGGGAATACATGAAGAACCCCGCCAGGACGCATGCGTGTCATTCTTCAAAGCAGCGGTGTGAAATCAGATTTTAAAATATTAGTATCCACCCCAGCCTGTATTAGAACCTGTTTCAGCCATCTTGAGATGGTCTGGACCGTCACTCTTTTGTGTGGTTGCTTATGGCTGACTAAAAGTGCCTTCTCATTGCCTCTGATGATTTTCATGTTCTCCATGTATAACGACAAATGTCTTACTATACAGAGACGATCATCTGTTGGGTAAGACCTAAATTCTATATTGAGGCCTGCTGATCCCTGTCTGTTCTGCTTAACTAATTCATAAATATGAAACGTAATATTTTCAGATGAAGAAGCCATGTTGTCCAGTCTTAATTTATGTAATGACTGTACCCTTTGTGCCGTGACCAAAGCCATTAGCGTGACTGTTTTTAATATCAGTCTATGTAGGGACAGAGCTGTTGCTGGAGACCAATTCCTGAGCATCTTCAGGACAATACTCACATCCCATATTTGGGAGTACCTGGTTCTTGGGGGATTGGTATTAAAATTCCCCTCATAAGTTTTGTTACCAGTGGGTGAGTCCCAACAGAGTGATGCTCTGTTCCTTGCCATAGATAAGTTGACATGGCACTTCTGGCGCAGTTGATGGCACTATAACTGAGCCCCTCATCATAATGGAGGCCTGCCAGGTATTCCAGAACAGACGGGATTTTCATTTCTCTGTAGGTGATGCTGTTTTTGTGACAATACATCTCCCACTTCCTGATATAGACCAGATATTGTTTTTTGGTGGACTGTGGGCCGCCGAAATCATGTTCACTGTTCGGTCCGTCAGTCCCAGCTGTAGTAGTGGTATTTTTAGACTCTACAAATTAATAAATTCAAATAGTTATGGCATGGGTGGCTATCCCTCGTTATGGGATGAACCAATAAGTCTGGTCTATTCGGGTTGGTGATACATGGTTCTAATACCATGTTCAGTATCAATGGGAACCATGGTTGAGTAGGCCAATTGGGTACTACCAAAATACCAGACGCAGAGTCTTGCTGTATTTTTCTTAATACCCGACTGATGAGGCAGAAAGGAGGGAATGCATAAATAAACAATTTCCCCCAATGCAGCGAAAATGCATCTGTCGCCGCTGCCCCTGGGTCTGGTTCCCACGAAACATAGTTTGATAACTGGTGATTAAGCCTGGATGCGAATAGATCGATATCTGGTGTTCCATACCGTGCTGTAATATCAGCAAATACTTTTTTATTCAACATCCATTCGGTGTTTTCATTAAATTAGCTTGACCTGGTGTCTGCCACTAAATTTAGTTTACCTGATAGGTAAGTAGCTGATATCCAAATATCTCTCTGGATACACCTTTGCCAAATTGTATTAGCCAGATTGTCACATGATGTCGATTTGTTTCCACCCATGTGGTTGATATATGCTACCACGGTGGTATTGTCAATCTGTAGTCTAACATGCTGGTGATATGACCCAGTACAATATGACTTTAGGCCATAGAATGCACCCAACATTTCCAGGTAGTTTATGCCCAGTGTTAGTAATAATGATGCCTCCTGAGCAGTCCATCTACCTCCACAGCTGGAGATGGAATTGGTGGCACCCCAACCAAGTGCACTGGCATCAGCTTGTAGCACCATAGAAGGGTTGCTGATAATGATTGGATTGAAACAAAGCCGAATGTTATCTATCCACCATTTTAGTTCCATTATAGCTTTGATTGGTAGCTTCATTGGTCTGTCAAAATGACCAGCATTAATTTTGAGTGCTTGTATTTTTGCTCTCTGTAAATTTTGGTAATGTAAAGGTCCAAATTGTGTGGCTGGAAAAGCAGCCACCATTTTGCCAATTACTTTTGCTACCAATCTGATGGACGGTTTACTGATGTCAATGAGGTTATTGCAAGCCTCTATTAAGTCTATAGCCTTTCCCTTTGGCAAAGTAACCGACATGTGAACTGAGTCAATGGTGAACCCCAAATAGTCCATAGTAGTGGAAGGCGTTAATTTAGATTTAACTGGATGGATGATAAACCCCAGTTTTTCAAATAACTGTTTTGTGGCTGTTACAGTTTGTTTGGCCAATTCCAAAGTTTTGCCCACAATAAGTATGTCATCTAGATATGCCATGACCATGTGTTTTCGTTTCCGTAGAAACGTTAGGGCTGGTTTCAAAATTTTTGTGAACAGCCTTGGGGCTGATGTTAAACCATTTGGCAGCGCTCTATACTGTCAATGCTGTCCCATCCAGTTGAATTTTAAGTAACATCTGTGGTCACCTCGTATAGGCACTGAATAGTAAGCATCTTTTAAATCGATGCTAGCCATGAAGTAACCTTTGGAAATCAATTGTTTTGCATTAACAAAGGTTTCCATTTTTAAATGAATATATTGTACAAATGTATTCAATTTGGTCAGATCTATGATGATGCGACAACCACCATCTTTTTTGTTTTTGGTAAAGATACTGGACACGAATTCTAGCGGTTCGTGTTGAGATTTTTCAATTACCCCTTTTGCGTAAAGCCGCTCCAGTTCAGCATGCGCTTCTGATTTTTCTTTAACGGAAAGTACGAACATTCGGTTCAGTATATGTTGTACTGGAGGGCTGTACTTGTGTATAAATTCTATGGTATATCCATATAACCATATAACCATATAACAATTACAGCACGGAAACAGGCCATCTCGACCCCTCTAGTCCGTGCCGAACACATAGTCTCCCCTAGTCCCATATACCTGCGCTCAGACCATAACCCTCCATTCCTTTCCCATCCATATAACTATCCAATTTATTTTTAAATGATAAAAACGAACCTGCCTCCACCACCTTCACTGGAAGCTCATTCCACACAGCTACCACTCTCTGCGTAAAGAAGTTCCCCCTCATGTTACCCCTAAACTTCAGTCCCTTAATTCTCAAGTCATGTCCCCTTGTTTGAATCTTCCCTACTCTCAGTGGGAAAAGCTTTTCCACGTCAACTCTGTCTATCCCTCTCATCATTTTAAAAACCTCTATCAAGTCCCCCCTTAACCTTCTGCGCTCCAAAGAATAAAGCCCTAACTTGTTCAACCTTTCTCTGTAACTTAGTTGCTGAAACCCAGGCAACATTCTAGTAAATCTCCTCTGTACTCTCTCTATTTTGTTGACATCCTTCCTATAATTAGGCGACCAAAATTGTACACCATACTCCAGAATTGGCCTCACCAATGCCTTGTACAATTTTAACATTACATCCCAACTTCTATACTCAATGCTCTGATTTATAAAGGCCAGCACACCAAAAGCTTTCTTTACCACCCTATCTACATGAGATTCCACTTTCATGGAACTGTGCACAGTTATTCCCAGATCCCTCTGTTCACCTACATTCTTCAATTCCCTACCATTTACCATGTACGTCCTATTTTGATTTGTCCTGCCAAGATGTAGCACCTCACACTTATCAGCATTAAACTCCATCTGCCATCTTTCAGCCCACTCTTCCAACTGGCATAAATCTCTCTGTAGACTTTGAAACTCTTCTTCATTACCCGCAACCCCACCTATCTTAGTATCATCTGCATACTTACTAATCCAATTTACCACACCATCGTCCAGATCATTGATGTACATGACAAACAACAGTGGACCCAACACAGATCCCTGTGGCACCCCACTCGTCACTGGCCTCCAACCTGACAAACAACCATCCACCATTACTCTCTGGCATCTCCCATTCAGCCACTGTTGAATCCATCTTGCTACTCCACCATTAATACCCAACCATTGAACCTTCTTAACCAACCTTCCATGAGGAACCTTGTCAAAGGCCTTACTGAAGTCCATATACACAACATCCACTGCTTTACCCTCATCAATTTCCCGAGTAACATCTTCAAAAAATTCAAGAAGATTAGTTAAACATGACCTTCCAGGCACAAATCCATGTTGACTGTTCCTAATCAGACCCTGTTTATCCAGATGCTTATATATATTATCTCTAAGTATTCTTTCCATTAATTTGCCCACCACTGACGTCAAACTAATAGGTCTATAATTGCTAGGTTTACTCTTAGACCCCTTTTTAAACAATGGAACAACATGCGCAGTACGCCAATCCTCCGGCACTATTCCCGTTTCTAATGACATTTGAAATATTTCTGCCATAGCCCCTGCTATTTCTACACTAACTTCCCTCAATGTCCTAGGGAATATCCTGTCCGGACCTGGAGACTTATCCACTTTTATATTTCTCAAAAGTGTCAGTACTTCCTCTTCTTTGATCCTCATAGTTTCCATAGCTACTCTACTTGTTTCCCTTACCTCACATAATTCAATATCCTTTTCCTTGGTGAATACCGAAGAAAAGAAACTGTTCAATATCTCCCCCATCTCTTTTGGCTCTGCAGATAGTTGGCCACTCTGACTCTCTAATGGACCAATTTTATCCCTAGTTATCCTTTTGCTATTAATATAGCGGTAGAAACCCTTCGGATTTACTTTTACCTTACTTGCCAAAGCAACCTCATATCTTCTTTTAGCTTTTCTAATTTCTTTCTTAAGATTCTTTTTACATTCTTTATACTCCTCAAGCACCTCATTTACTCCATGCTGCCTATAACTATTGTAGATATCCCTCTTTTTCCGAACCAAGTGTCCAATTTCCCTTGAAAACCATGGCTCTTTACAATTTTTACGATTTCCTTTCAACCGAACAGGGACATAAAGATTCTGTACTCTTAAAATTTCACCTTTGAATGTACTCCATTTCTCTTCCACATCTTTCCCATAAAACAAACTGTCCCAATTTACTCCTTTTAAATCCTTTCGCATCTCCTCAAAGTTAGCCTTTCTCCAATCAAAAATCTCAACCCTAGGTCCAGTTTTGTCCCTCTCCATAATTATATTGAAACTAATGGTATTGTGATCACTGGACCCGAACTGTTCCCCAACGCATACCTCTGCCACCTGACCCATCTCATTTCCTAACAGGAGGTCCAGTACCGCCCCTTCTCTAGTAGGTACTTCTATGTATTGTTGCAAAAAACTATCCTGCACACATTTTACAAACTCCAACCCATCCAGCCCATTTACAGAATGTGTTTCCCAGTCTATGTGTGGAAAATTGAAATCTCCCACAATCACTACCTTGTGCTTACTACTAATATCTGCAATCTCCTTACATATTTGCTCTTCCAATTCTCGCTCCCCATTTGGCGGTCTATAATACACCCCTATAAGTGTTGCTACCCCTTTCCCATTTCTTAGTTCCACCCAAATAGCCTCCCTAGACGAGCCCTCTAATCTATCCTGCCAAAGCACTGCTGTAATATCTTCCCTGATAAGCAATGCAACACCTCCACCTCTTGCCCCTCCAATTCTATCACACCTGAAGCAACGAAATCCTGGAATATTTAGTTTCCAATCACAGCCCTCCTGCAACCATGTTTCACTGATCGCCACAACATCATACTTCCAGGTGTCAATCCAGGCTCTAAGTTCATCCACTTTTCTTACAATGCTCCTAGCATTAAAATATACACATTTAAGAAACCCACCCTCTCTTATTCTCTGATTATTTTCTTTTTCTTCTCTCTCCCCTACATTTTGGGTCAGAGTGCTACCATTCTCTGCCCCCTGCTTCACACACTGACTGCTAGCTTTCCCAATTTGAGTCCCTCCCCCCAACCATACTAGTTTAAAGTCTCCCCAGTAGCCTTTGCAAATCTCCCCGCCAGGATATTGGTCCCCCTTGAGTTCAAGTGCAACCCGTCCTTTCTGTACAGGTCGCACCTTCCCCAAAAGAGGTCCCAATGATCCAGAAACTTGAATCCATACCCACTGCACCAGTCCCTCATCCACGCATTTATCCTCCACCTCGCTCCATTCCTACTCTCACTGTCGCATGGCACAGGCAGTAATCCTGAGATTGTTACCTTTCCAGTCCTTCTCCTTAACTCTCTACCTAACTCCCTAAATTCTTCTTTCAGGACCTCTTCTCTTTTTTTACCTATGTCGTTGGTACCTATATGCACCACAACCTCAGGCTCCTCTCCCTCCCATTTCAGGATTTCTTGGACACGTTCAGACACATCCCTGACCCTGGCACCAGGGAGGCAAACTACCATCCGGGACTCCTGTCTGCGTCCACAGAATCGCCTATCCGACCCCCTGACTATAGAGTCCCCTATTACAATTGCCCTCCCCTTCTTTTCCTTACCCTTCTGAGCAACCGGACCGGTCTTTGTGCCAGAGGCCCGGCCGCCGTCGCTGCCCCCAGGTAGGCTGTCTCCCCCACCCTTACTCAAACATGAGTACTTATTTTCAAGGTGTACAGCCACCGGGGTACTCACCAGTCCCTGCCTCTGCCCATTGCCCTTCCTAACTGTGACCCAGTTTTCTGTCTCCCGTGGTCTTGGAGTGACCACCTCCCTGTAACTCCTTTCTATGACCTCCTCGCTCTCCCTGAGCAGACAGAGGTCATCGAGTTGCTGCTCCAGGTTCCTAACGCGGTCCCTTAGGAGCCCCATCTCGACGCACCTGGCGCAGATGTGGACGTCTGGAGAGCACTCAGACGCCATGACCTCCCACATCTGACATCCAGAACAGTAAACTGCCCTGGCCTTCATTCTCCCCCTTATCCAAATACAATAAAGCCTTACAATTACAATACAAATACAATACAAGCCAATCAGCTGCTTCCGCTGGTCCTCTTCCACCAATCAGAGGTTTCCACCAGAATCCTTCTCTGGAAGTGAGATGGAACGTTACAGATTTGGGTAACTTACAGCTGCAGGTAAGTCCTTCATTCTCCCCCTTATCCCTAGATACTGCTTAAAATATAAGTGTTGGTAGTTAACATACTCCATGCATCCAGAAAGGAGTGTAATCTCCCCACAACCTCCATGCTCTCTGCAATTTGTAGGGAACCAGACCCACCTACCTCCATAGTTACCAGTGGCAGGTTTACTTCTTTTTGTAAATCCTTCGTTGATGTTGAGGCGTCGGTGTCTGGGTTTGTGGTTTGGTTGATGTTGGAGGTTTGCGTATCTTCCAAGAAGGCCGGCCTGGGCCATGGCCTAAAAAAGACTTATGTTCAGTGTACCGGACCTTCGAGCTTTCACCACTCAGTCTTGTCTACTGGTGGGTGCGTAAGGGTGCTGTCTATGGCCGTAGTGGGTTTTTGATGATGTCCCTTTTATGAGTCCCAGGGTTTTTGCTTCCTCATCGAGCTCCTTGACTTGCTTCGATAGGTTACCTCCAAATAGTAGAATTGGTGGTTTTACATTTCCAGGTTTGCACAGACCCGCGAATTTTGGGTTTAAAGTAGGTCGGATGGCACTCTTCCTGATGCTGTTTATTTCATATTGTGTGTTGCAAAGCAGTGCCAGTGCATCCTGTTGGTCCTGCGACATGTCCGCTGTGCGGGTGAAAGCTGTTATCCCCGCTGTTAGGAGTTTTAATACCTTTTATAGTTTGATATCCATGCCTCTAACTCCTATTCCAATATGTTTCCATATACAAGTATTTACTACAGGAACATTCAGGGATATACAGTTACCCGGTGCCAGGTGTCTTGACGTGTTGTCCAATACAGCCTGTTCTTGTAGCTGGTTAAAGGACATATAATCTAAACTGGCAGCTAGTTTTTGCTCCAGGTTTTGGCCAGTCTGGTCTGGCTGTATGAAGTTGGACACCATGTCCAGTAGATTTTCACGTTCCTGCACCTCCTGCACACTTGATTTTTCTTCTGCAAACCCCTCTTCAGGATCAGCCCAGTACTGACCCCCAGTACTCCCCTCTGACGAGGGAGAAGCACTGTGCAGCCCTACAAGAGGTGCTGCTGTGGGTTTTACATAGAGCCCACAGTGACTCGACTCCATCTTCCGGAGCCTGTCACGTTGGAGCAAATGCTCCACACACCGCTCCATCCGGCTCCAGCGCTCATGGTCACTGGCCGCCCGCGGCTGCTCAAAGTAGGACTCATCTGAGTCCACGACTTTGTTGGTTTTTTGTTTTGCCTTACCGCCCGGCCGCGGAGTGGATCTGGCCGGTGCGGAGGCGACATCGGGCACAGCTGATCCCATTATAGGTGATTCAAGTGCCGCTGGCCGCTGCTGGCTGCCCACTACTCCGCGGTCCTTCCCCACCAGCTTTGTCGCAGCCCTCGTTGCTTTCTTCGACTTGTCCATGCTCCCCACCTGTAATCAGTATGGGAAAACACAAAAAGACCGCAGAGTACTCTTACCTGCAGGTTCCGGCTTTTAAACTGCCGCTGCGGGGGAACGTCGTTCCACCCCGCCTGACTGTTTCGCAATGCGTGTAGCGATATGACACGCATGCGTCCTGGCGGGGTTCTTCACGTAGTCACTCACGTGACTCCGAAGTAAAATCAAATTTTACGATGCGAAAATGTGATTTGGGCCCCATACGAACTGGCAGTGTTTTTCCTGCAGATATGGGGTTCAAATTCACTGCAAATGCAACGTTCCAATCGATCACGTTCCAGAAAAACCCACTCACAAGATGATTTAAATGCTCTTTTTTTGGACAATCGTGTCATAAGAGCATCTAAATCGTCTATATTTTGTGTTGTTGTCTATCCATAGTCAATATTTTTATACTAAATATCAGTTTTAGTCCCATGTATTGTGCAAAAAAATAATAATTTAAATTGTATTGAGTGGATGTTTCTAGATTAATTTATGGGAATTAAACATTAAATTCCTTCCATCTGGCATATAAATTCATGACAGTGAGATTTAAAAATCATGTTATATTGTGAATTCTTGTGTGAATGGGATTAGTTTGTTATTTGGATAATTAGGCTATTTAAAAAACATATCCTTTTCTTAAGAAATGGAATCTACAGGACATTCTTAGTGGGAAAGTTGTGGGCAGAAAGGCATGTCATGCGTGGTTTGAAGAGCAAAATCTTGTAGTTTACAATGCCAAAATTGAAAAGTTGAAGAAAAATAAATGGTACAGAGTTGCTTATTGGTTACAATCCGAGGGGTATGATGATGCTATGATATGCCAATGTACCAGCTAGCAACTGATCTTCTCCATAAATACTTGGTCTATTGCTAGAAATTGTAATTTATTTACCTGTTACAGAATTACAGCATATAATACAATAATATTAAAGTTCTGATCTTGCGAATATCACATTTTTGAATTTTCAAGGCAGTCTGGGTGTTTATTACTATTTCCATCACAACGCTCAATTTTGTAATTAACTACAATTAGGTAACTAACTAATTATATGCTTTAATTTCAGGTCATCCAAGTAAGATGTTTTATATTTGTTTCAGAATGCTTCAATCTATAATATGAAAATGTCATCCAGTTCTCTTGAATTTTAAGAAAGTTATGGGCTTTTGACTGTCCTCGATCACAGCTTTTGTGTTGTCAATGGAAAAGCAATAGGGAACAAGATGCTAATTTCCGAGTATGAAAATGACCATAACCTTTTTAATACTGAAGATATGAAAGTGAATTAGGTGTCAAATTAAACTTATTGGTATGCTTTATCTGATGGGATAAATTGCAGACTTGATTTTTTAAATCTCAAAATTTTGTAACATTGCTACACATACTGCCGAAGATGCGTGGATGAGTTATTGCACCAAGTTTGTCAATGATATGCACTGAGACTTTTGTTGCGAGAGGGAATAAATATTTAGGGAGTTGGATGGATGCCATTCAAGCAAATAATTTTGTCTTGGGTGGTGTAAAGTATGCTGAGAGTTTGAGCTACATTCATCAGCCAGGTTTTCTATTAAGCCCTGGCGTGTGACCAATAATTGCTAGGACAGCTTTATGGGACAGTAATTCAGTAACTTACTAGACAGCATCGAGCCTTTGCTCTAATCTTACAGTAACAATATTTTATGTTGCTAGTCCAGGTACAGCATCTATCTTTAAAATGTTAATCTTGAGGAATTCAGTGAATGTAATGACTTTACATGTCAGTAGGAGGTGATTAGACATTCTGTTGTTGGAGAAAGAAGTCTTCTGATCTTCTTCCTCGTGTCCGGCCATCTTCTATATCACGTCTTTCCGGTCGGTCAGTGACGGTTGACGGTCGGTGGTTGCAGAATTGGCTACTTCAGTCAGTCACTGTGGTACAGTTTCTGTCGTCAACATTGCCCGGGATGCTCCACGTGGAGGCTTCTGTTTGCATCCCAGTCTTCTGATAATTATAGGACATGGATGTCACAAGCTTTTAATGAGCCAAAGTCTGGATCTCTTTGAAGTATAATTGCATATGCACACGGACTACCAAACTTGTTTTCTCTCTTTCTCCACCAGTTCTGCCACTTTCTGCACCCAGGTCACTGCAATGGAAGACCCCTCACTAGCTGGGCTAGTTGTATGAGGGGCGACACAATGGTGCAGCGGTAGAGTTGCTGCCTTTCAGTGCCAGAGATCTGGTTTTGTGGGGGCGGGTGGTTAGTGACTACAGGCGCTATCTGTATAGAGTTTGTACGTTTTCACCGTGACTGCATGGGTCTTCTCAAGGATCTCTGGTTTCCTACCTCACTCCAAAGTCGGACAGGTTTGTAGCTTAAGTAGTTATCGTAAAAATTCTAAATTGTCCCTCATGTGTACAATAGTGCTAGTGCATGGGGATCGCTGGTTGGCATGGACTCGGTTGGCCAAAGGGCCTGTTGCTGCGCTGTACCTCTAAACTAACCTCACAGCTTGATAGAACTTAACAGTCAACAAAGAATGATGACACCCTCTCTGCACTGGCTACAATTCACTATCAAGAATTTCAACGTTGTGGAAGCAATACTAGATGAATCAAATGGTTTGCTCTATATTATATTTGATGATAATTTGATGCCTGACCATTGTCTTTTTGCATGAGCTTCAACGTTGTATGAAGAGCTAGTCATCAGATCTCTCCTGTCTTCTGATAACCACATCATAAACAAGTCCTGGCTAGAGTCCCTAGAGTGGGTGATTCACCATTGTTTTTTGTTAAGATCAGTGAAAACCAGTTGGGCAAGCAACGTGTGATAATAATTAGAGTTCCTGTGTACTTCAGGGGTTTTGCTGCAACATCCTTGAGGGAATGTTAGTGCACTTGATTGATCCTTTCTTAACTGGAAAGTCCACAATTTTTAAGACTCCATGCACAGATTATCTGCCGCTGTCTCTCTCTAAGAACAGGAGATTAGTTTGACTCTCCTAAAGCTGATATCCCTTGTTATCTCCATAATACAGCAGCGTACTACATATTCATGAGATGCTAAAAATGTCTCCAGCATCGACCTAAACTGAGGCCAAACCATGCTCGCTGAGACGCTGACAGAGCTGACGAAGGTGGGCGCAGTGCTCCTGGTGCGAGCGGCTGGCCACCAGTATGTCGTCCAGATACACAAACACGAAATCCAGGTCGCGACAAACCCCGTCCATTAGGCGCTGAAAGGCCTGCGCAGCGTTCTTGAGGCTGAACGGCATCCGAGTGAACTCGTAAAGTCCAAATGGTGTGATGATCGCCGTCTTGGGTACGTCATCCGGGTGAACCGGGATCTGGTTATAACCCCGTACCAGATCCACTTTTGAAAAAATTGTGGCCCCAGCCAAATGGGCGGTGAAGTCCTGGATGTGGGGTACGGGGTATCGATCTGCGGTTGTTGCAGCATTCAGCCGTCGGTAATCCCCGCAAGGTCGCCAGCCCCCGCTCGACTTAGGGACCATGTGGAGTGGGGACGCCCAAGGGCTGCTCGAAGGGCGGACGATCCCCAAGGTCTCCATTGTGCGGAATTCCCGCCGTGCCAGACGCAGTTTATCCAGCGGCAGTCGGCGTGCTCGTGCATGCAGTGGTGGGCCGGTCGTCAGGATAAAATGCACCACTCCGTGGCTGGGGGTCGATGATCGAAACTGTGGGGTCAGAATGTCTGGGAACGCAGCCAAGATCCGTGCGAAGCGGGAGTCCACGGACGCCAGGGGCCGTCCCACTGGTTGATCCAAACGCAACGTGATCGGCTCCATCGTAGCGGCATTGACCAAATGCTGACGCCTGACGTCCACCATGAGGGAATGCGCCCGGAGGAAATCGGCCCCGAGCAATGGTTGGGAGACGTCGGCAATGGTGAACTGCCATGAGAAATGGCAGGAGCCGAACATGATTGGAACCATGCGCACTCCATATGTGCGGATGGGGCTGCCATTCGCCGCGGTGAGGACGGGCCCCCGCTTACCGGAACAAATGTCGGCCAGCGAAGGGGGCAGGACGCTGAGCTCCGCTCCAGTATCCACGAGGAAGCGGGTCCCGGAGCGCCAATCCCAGGCGAAAAAGCGGTGAATTTGGCCGGCCGCCGTGGGGACTATTGGCAGCCGGCCCAGGCGTTTCCCGGGAACGTGCATGGCTGGCGGCATTGTCGTGCTGCAGCACCCCAGCGCTGATGGAAATAGCACCAGCGCCTCGTGTTGGTGCTACTTGGAGCTTGCCTGCTCCTGCTGGTGGTGCCTGCAGCTTGCTGGCGCTGGACTGCAGGTGCAGTACCCCTCACTGCCGCTGGGGGCGATAGTGCGGGCCATCGGGCTGGAGCTGTCACTCCTTCCACAGCTCCCCCACCCCACCGGAGGAAACCGGGAGCTGCCGGGGTGACGTCATCGGCGCGTCTGCCGACGGCCAGCGCGTTGACGTCATCAGGGCGCGTCGGCCTCAGCGCGACCCCGTCTCTGCTGATGGCCGGCGCGCTGACGTCATCAGGGCGCGCCATCCACAGCGCGTCGGCGCGCCTCCCGAGGGCCCTGAGGTCGGCAAACGAGGCGTCTGTGAGCTGCAGACGAATGTAGGCCGGCAGCAGATGCAGGTAGGTATACTCGAACAACAGGCATGGCGTGTGCCCGTCCAGTAGAGCCACCATCTCCTTTAGGAGGGTAGATGGCCGTCGATCGCCCAGGCCCTCCATATGCAGGATCCTACCAGCACGCTCCATCCTGCTTAGTCCATAAATCTGGAGCAGGAGCTCCTTAAGGCCGAGATACTTATCAGTGTCCGGTGGGGCTGCGAGGAAGTCTGTGACCTCTTCAACCGTGTCCTGGTCGAGGGCCCCCACCAGGTAATAGAAGCGGGTGGCATCGACCGTGATGCCCCACAGGTTGAACTGGGCCTCCGCCTGCTGGAACCAGATGAGCGGCCGGGTGGTCCAGAAGTTGGGCAGTTTCACGGAGACCGCATCCAGAGACAGGGCTGGGCCGGCCTGTGAGGAGGTAGGGCTTTCTCTTCTCTCCATCATGACGCCAATGGAGCGTCGGGGGTCACCAATGTAGTGCGTGGGTCTCAAAAGGAGGCACGAAGTACAGTGTTTTGAGAGGCACCTTTTATTATGTTCCTCCCGGTTGTAGGGAAGTCCAAACGAGAGGAAGATGGCATCCAAACCCCTGCCTTTAAACCCTCTGGCTAAGGGCCGCCTCCGGACTGAATCACTCCTGTGCCGAGGGGTTCGACACTATGATGGCACGACCCTTGGGAGCCGCCACAGCATAATGATTTTCAAAATATATATTTTATTCATGTAACAGTTCGTCATATCTCATAGGGATTCATTTATAACTAACTGGTCTGTGGTTAACTTGACAGCCATTTTGCACACAGCAAATTTCTTTCAAACAATAAATGAGACAAACAATCAGTAAATCTGTTTCTAGGGCGATGAATGAACAAAGAATTTTAAACAGGAGGCTAAGAAAACTCACTGCTCTTGTAATGTTATTTTGAAATTTGACAGTTCTCCTCAATAGTAGAAATGGTTAGATAGGGGTTTAATCAAATATTTAATCTAAAAGATATAAAAAAGATATTAAAAAATATATATAAAAGATCAGACTGTGGAACTCTCCCTTTTGTTTGGAAGCAATTTTTAAACTAATTTTCAAGCGTGTAATCAACTGGATAAACATTGAAGCAATTAAAGGATGTTCTTGATGCCTTCTTGAAAAAAGTGCAACGTTCCCACTGACTCTGGAATGACTGGTCTATGACCACTCAAAGTGGAGAAGGCGCATTTGGAGTGGCACTACTTCAATTCAAACTTCAATTTAATTTGCTTGGAGCATTCAAAAATCAAAGATGGACAGAGGATGGAGCACATCATCTCACTAACCACTCAGCGAGCATCTTCTACCCCACCTGTGGAAATTTCTGCCGTTCATCACGAACTTCAAATCCCACTGAACCAAAGTAGTAACAGAACATTCTCGGTCACAAGACTTGAATTGTGCCATCTGAGTCAATTCTGTTTCATTTAGGTGAGGGACATCAATGGTGCATGGTGGAATATGTACAATTTTACTTCGGAGTCACGTGAGTGACTACGTGAAGACCCCGCCAGCACGCATGCACGACATATCGTCTCTCGCATTGCGCAAACGACAGGCTGCTGGAGCGCTGCTTCCAACAGCTCGGACCTGAAAGTAAGTTTTACTTTTCCAGGTCTCTTTTTTATTGCAGGAAGCTTTCAGAGCTCCTGCTGGAGGTCCGGGGTCGGAACCCCAGCGTCACCCGGCTCCCTTCTACAGGGACTGCAGGGGGAAACCCCGTTTCTAAGCCACGCCGGCTCGGGGGAAGCCCAAAACATAAGGGAACATTAAACAGGGGAAATCCCGGCTCCCGACACTGCAAGGTCCCTGCTACAAGGTTCCACAAGATGCTGCTGCACCCGCTGAGTTTCTCCAGCATTTCGGGTCCCTGCTACAAGAACCGCGGGGGAATCCCGACCCATGGGGAGAAGCCTGGTTGCGGGGACCACGGAACCTGAGAAGACTGCAGGTAACTGGCCTTCCGAGACCGTGGGAAGACTGCGGGTAACCCGTCTTCCGAGACCGCGGGAAGACCGCAGGCAACCCGACTTCGGAGACCACGGGAAGATCACAGGTAACCCAACTTCAGAGACCATGGTAAAAACCACAGGTAACCCAGCTTCAGGGACCGTGGGAAGACCACAGATAACCCAGCTTCAGGGACCATGGGAAGACTGCGGATAACGCAGCTTCAGGGACCGTGGGAAGACTGCGGATAACCAAGTTACAGGGACCTTGCGAAGAACACAGGTAGAACCGTGCTTGGCGGAAACCTCAGCTACGGGGACCGTGTGGAAGACCGTGGGTAGAACCGTGCTTGGGGGAAACCTCAGCTACAGGGACCGTGTGGAAGACCGCAGGTAGAACCGTTCTTGGGGCACACCTCAGCTACGGGGACCATGTGGAAGACACGGCTATGACCGCAGAAGAGCGGGTAGCCAGCGGCTAATTCAGACTCCGGCTGCCCGAGGAGGGTAAGAGCTAAAACAGGAGTCTGAAAGGCCTAGACTGAAGTCAGGCCAGGAAGGTTCCCCTCCGATATGGGTTCGTCCTCGGACGTTTTACCCATCCTGATTGGCCAGGGAGGGCCATATCAGCGCAGGTCTCCTCGAGAGCCTGCAGCAGCACCCTTTTCAGGGCTGCCTACAAAACTCCCTTCTGTGAAGGTGAGTGTGAGAGGTCAGTTGGCAACGGACTCTGAACTCGGAAGCAAGTCCGAGGAACAGGTGCCGGCTGGGAGATACCATGCACCTGGAAAGACATGGGTCCACATACACCAGCAGCCCTACGCTCCAATCGAGGACGGAAATCGAACCCGCATCAGGGGCCTTTTGGGCTTACCATAAAACCACCGGTAGCCATGACGGTAGGTGGGTCTGGTTCATTCCGAAATGTGGGGTTGTGGACCATTTACAAGAAGGTTGGATGAGATTAGTTTACACTGCACAGTACACAAGCGAGACAGTCGGAATATGGCTGTAGTTGCCTCTTTAGGCAGGCTCGCTATTATGACAGATGTGGCCTGTTCATTATCAACAAGCTCAACTCGCATGTGCAGTATAGACATTGAAACTTTGTGACTATTAATTCACATGGGGTCAGCTTTCATTCACAGGGCACTGGAAATATCTGAAATTTAACTGGATGGGGCAATGATACAGTTAAAAACATTGCAAAATAGGCTAACTTCAGCTCCCAGGTTATTTACTAAATTAGTGCTTCGGCTACTCAGAGCAAAAAAAAAAAAAAAAAAAAGATATTGTTAAGAACTATCTGGATGAGATTAAACGCTGTATTTTGCTAATTTAGCTGTATCAGCCACAAAACCTATTTGAGAAATTGGGTTCTCATCTGTCCAGATAAATTTAAATTGATACCAACTGAAATTATTGATTATTGGGATTACCTTTAACTCTATTAATCATCTGGGGCTCCGCCCTGAGGTAAGGGATTGGAATGAATTGAAGCCCGTAACAAACCTTATCAAATAGCCTTCTGTTCATCAAGTGTAATTGACTATTTATATTGGCTTACAGCTGTGCTATTTGGGCCTTTGCACAATCAGAACTATACAGCATGCAAAAGAAGTAAGCACTCAAGGACCATGTGGTCATTGTTACCAACTCTATGCTATTCTCAGCTGAAACTACCATAATTAACACGGTGGACGAACAGTATTCAGCATCTTTCCACTAAATCAGTAAATCTTCAGTTAAATTACAAACTGATGCTATTGCTCAGGATGGGAAATTGCTCTTACCATCTAGTTACAGAGGTGGATGGGAGAGTTACCAATTCTTCAGTTATATGGAACCTATAGACATTGGGTGCATTCTGTGGATTAAAGGTTATGCGAATATGCCTAATCTGCATGCTCTAGTCCAAGTTGATACACTTCAGTGGTGGTGAATGTTATTCACATGGGTGCAAATAAGTCAAAATATCCAGTGACAGTTTACCAAAACCTCATTTCGGTACACAATATGGGTGTTGGATCACAAAGCATTAAAATACATTGTGAACGCTGAAGATCAAGATGGTTGCATCCAGGCTCAATCACCAGTGAACATTTTTTTTTTTTAAATGAGGCATATCAGTAACGATGGTTACATTCTAGCTACACTAAGGAGGAATGTTCTTTTATGGCTTCCTCCATTTCTGCCTCATCAGACGGGGTTGCAAAATACAGCAAGTTCCCGCCTCAGGCATTTTCATAGTGCCTGCCGGGCTTAGCCAGCCATGGTACCCATGGCTGGCTAAGGAATAATAGAACCTTATATGGTTATTTCTAGAACACATTTCTAGAGATGGTGTCGTGAGAAACCATCCTCAGCATGATATAATCAATTCATTGACTTACAGAGACTGAGAAGACCATTCCTGCGGCTTGGGTTGTTAAACCAAGCATGAACATGCTTGATGCAGATCGCATGGATAGCACCAAAAAAAACAAACAAACAAAAAAAAACAATATTTCCTCATAAGGAGATGGGAGGTATTTGTTTTATGATTATATTACATAATTCGGCACGGATGACTAACGTCTTGTAGTTCAGGCTCATATGAGGGCTTAACAATCATTATGTTTAAAGTGCCATCTACTATGCCTAAAGTGCTTTCATCATACTGGCTGGGAGGAGAAGAATCCACTCTGTCGGGTCTCACCCTCTGAGTTCTAGATTATGAAGGATATCTACAACTCGAAAAGTCCCAGGCCTAGGGACGCAGAGGTATGGGGTGTTAACATTGTGCTACGTCGCTTCGCTGAAGGGCTCCAGCTACATCCCTGTCCTTGGACTAACTCACTTATAAGTGGTTAAGCTCACAGCGCTGCATGCAGCGCTATGGGTCCAGTCATTGCATAAATGTTGACTGGACAGGGTGATTATATCTGCAGGCTGAATAACACCTATGTTATGACTTAATCAAGCAGTATAGACCAGGGGCACCAGGTCTCAAACTAGATGTTCACATATCCCATGAACCGTCGATTGTGTATGGTCACACATCTACACCAGAATGTTAGATCACTAGAGCCTAGAGACTCTGAACTAGCAATGTTGTTAGTTACATCTAGCCTCCAAAGAAGGTATCACTACAGACCATCTTCAGGTGGTTATGGGTCTGGCTTATACAGGAGTAAATACTGACATTTCAAGTCACTCCACTAAGGCTGCAACAACCTCAGCAGCAGGGTAATGGAAGTTAGCGGGACCACATCCTAGCGGTTGCAGGATGGTCAATCTAGCAATGTTCCACTCATTAGTACTAACCCATTACCAGATCAGGGGTATTTACGAACTCTATGTTAAGTTCTGTTCATAGTGCCTCCCAGGTGAGGGAGGTTACTATTGTCATTATTCATGTCTGAATACGATAACATACTTCCTCCCCTGGTCAACTATGGCAGTGAGTGAAGCATGGACTCGTTCCACGGCATGAAATCACAGATCTTTAAAATCTTCACATGGTCACTCACGTGACTCCGAAGTAAAATAGTAAGATTAAACGAGAACTTACCAGTTTGAAGTTTGATCTTTATTTTATGAGGAGTTACGATGAGGGATTACATGCCCTCCGCTCCCACCCTCTATTATAAAGGTCAACTGGTATCCTAGTTCTTCTTATCTTACTATGTTCATTTCAATTACTATTCCTGTGATTCCACACCGCTGCTTTGAAGAATGTCGCGCATGCGTACTGGCGGGGTCTTCACATAATCCCTCATCGTAACTCCTCATAAAATAAAGATCAAACTTCAAACTGGTAAGTTCTCATTTAATCTTACTATTAAACACAACAAATAAGCTATGAGTTCTGAACTGCAAAAGACTATATTATTATTTGTTATTTGCACTATATTTGTTATTTATTGAACTTTTTCTTTTTCCCCCCATTATATTCACATATTCTGTTGTGCTGCAGCAAGTACGATAACATACTTCCTCCCTTGGATTACTTCGGCAGTGAGTGAAGCATGGATTGTTCCACGGCTTGAAATCACAGATCTTTAAAATCTTCACGTAGTCACTCACGTGACTCCGAAGTAAAATAGTACGATTAAACGAGAACTTACCAATTTGAAGTTTGATCTTTATTTTATGAGGAGTTACGTCGAGGGATTACGTGCCCTCCACGCCCACCCTCTATCATAAAGGTCAACTGGTATTCTAGTTCTTCTTATCTTACCATGTTTATTTCATCTACTGTTGGCTGTGATTTCACACCACTGCTTTGAAGAATGTCGCGCATGCGTGCAGGCGGGGTCTTCACGTAATCCCTCGACGTAAATCCTCATAAAATATAGATCAAACTTCAAACTGGTAAGTTCTCGTTTAATCTTACTATTTTAGCTTCAATTTTTCTTAGTCAATTGTGTAGGCCAGGTTTTCTCTACTCTGCTACAATAATATAAAGTCATAAGGTCATAATATGGAATAGTAGAATTAGGCCATTCGGCCCATCAAGTCTCTGTTATTCAATCATGACTATCTCTCCCTTTTAACCCAATTCTCCTGCCTTCTCCCCATAATCTCTGACACTTGTACTAATCAACTAAGCCTTGGGAAAAAAACAGCCATGACTGCATCACGTGTATCCCTTAGCTTGTAGAGTGTGTGCAGTTTGCGGCCAATTAGGTTTTGCAACATATATCTGCATTCCAAACAACTGGGAAAGTCCTTTTCATTTAGAAGTGGTTTACAGGATTTTATTGCATTGGGTTAGGTCAATTTTCCAGCCTATCACTTCCCCTCCACCAACATAAATTGGTTTCAGAATGACTTGATATGCTTAAGTTCGAGAATGATAGAACATCAAGACAAAGTGTCCACTTTCTGCATGATTTGTTCATGCTTGAAAATACTGAAACATTCAGTGACAGCTTCTCCTCAGTTCAATCCCCATTCAAAAATCTGAGTACAAACACTTAGAACAAGACCCTAATGCAATGCTGAGGGAATATTGCAAGAATGAAGTTGCTCTCTTGTGGCTGATAAATCATTTTGAAACTCTCGTGGGTGAATGCAAGAATTCTCATCGCATTATTTCAAGTTTTTTACCTTTGGCATCCTGAATCAAACTGAATTTGGCTCAGAGCCCTGATAGCTGACCATCCACACTTACCTGATCACTTTAATAAGGCTGAGTACGATAACTACCCATTTCCCAACTATTCCACTGTCTAGTTAGGTCTCAGCAACCTGTGGGTCTCACTCACAAAACTAGGAGGAGAGAATTGGGGTGGAGCTTGACAAGGATTGGTGACGTTTCAGGTCGGAACCCTTCTTCAGACGTTCCGACCTGAAATGTCACCATCCTTTTTCTCCAGAGTTGCTGCCTGACCCGCTGAGTTACTCCAGCACTTTATGTCTATTTTCGGTATAAACCAGCATCTGCAGTTCCTTCACATAAAATAGTTTAAGAGCCTATTTACATATCCATGACAGAACTACTAAGACTACTGAAATAATTTTAAAAAATAGAACAAAAATAAATAACAAATGACTAAAATAAGCAAAATAAGTTGAAAAAAAATAATTAAGTTTACCAAAGTTCATCAATGGGGCCCAAGAGGAGATTTGTTAGACATATATAAAATTATGAGAGGCATAGATCAGGTAGACAGTCAGAATTGTTTTGGGTGGTGGAAATGTGAAAAAAACTAGAAGGCAGAGCATCAGGGGCAAAGTTGAAAGGAAATATACAGGGCAGGTTTTACAGGGTATGGTCGGTGCCTGGAAGATGTTGCCAGGAATGATGGTGGAGACAGATACGATAGTGGCATTTACAAGGCTTTTGGATAGGCACATGGATTTGCAGGGAATATAAGGATATGGATCTTATGCAAAAAGATGTGACTAGTTTAACTTGGCATCGTGTTAGGCATGGACATTGTAGGCCGAAGGGCTGTTCCTGTGCTGTACTGTTCTACGTTCTAACGTGACTCATATTTTTCTCTGTACATATGCTGCTAAATATTTCCAACATGGTTTATTTGCCACAGAAAGCTGTGGAGGTCAAGTCAATGGCTATTTTTAAGGCAGAGATAGATAGATTCTTGATTAGTACAGGAGCCAGGGGTTATGGGGAGAAGACAGGAGAATGGGATTAGGGGAGAGATAGATCAGCCATGATTGAATGCTGGAGTAGACTTGATGGGCCGAATGGTCTAATTCTACTCATATCACATGATTTCAGAGTTGCTGCCTTCCAGCTTTTTGTTTTTGCTTTTGGGCTACCAATTTATGTCCTGTTCAATTGGTTTGCTCATTTGCACAATGGAATATAATCAAAAATACCCATTCCGTGTTTAAATTATGGATGTTTTGCCTTCTACAAAATGGAGTCAAGATTAACAATGGAAAATAATTAATATAAATGTCTTGGTCTTACACAAATCTTATCATTTACCGTTTAATTTTTCAAATAGTAACATGAAGTAATATGCATGCTTAAATCAATTCTAATAATTTGTCTGATAATAAAGAGATTTTGACCCAAAAAGATTATTGACGGCTGGCATCTCATCCGGGGCCGGATTTACGTGTAAGCTAGACAAGCTTATGCTTAGGGCCTCGAGATCTAGGGTGGCCTACTCACCTCGCTACCTCACCGGACCCGTCGAACCTCGCCGCCCCACCGACCATCTGCCCACCGGGACCTCCTACTCTTTGCCCGCTGACCTTCGCCACTCCACCGCCCTCCAGCAGCCCACAGCCGTCGCCTTACGTGCAGCCTGGACTCAGCACCGGGTCTGAAGCTTCCACGCTGCAGACTCCAACTCCCCTGGGTTTGACCGCTGGCTTCTAGTGCTAGCCCCCATCCCCCCCCCTCCCCAACCCAGGTAATCTCAGTGGCTGTTCCATTGGATCTTCCCCATTCCCCTCAAACCATGTGACCCACAGATCCTCCCCACCCACACTACAGTCCTCATACTCCCCTACCCCCTGACCACCCACCACCCGTCCACCAGACATCGCCTTGGCCTCAGTCTACTCACCTGCCTCCGGCCCCAACCCCTATCCCTGCCGTGTGTTCACCATCCCCCCTGATCTCCCCCTCTCAGATCCCGAATGGTCTGGCCTCAGCAGAGGCCTCACCTTTGTCCCCCTCCATCCCCACCTCAATGAGTTTCGCGCCCACCACGATTTGGAGCTCTTCTTCCGTCGCCCCCGCCTCACACCGTTCTTTCATGGGAAGGAGTCCTCGCCCCCATTGATGATGCCTTTTCCCGTCTCCAACGGACCCCCTCCTCTTGGACCCCTCCCCCCCCCCCCCTCATGGCCATTGGTACATTGAAATTTGGGGGTCACGATCTGATGTTGGAACGGGAGAACATTCTCAGCGGCTTGGACATCCGAATCGGCCACTTCCTACCGGAGACCGCGGCTCGCGAAGTCCACAGGCTGAGCTGGGTGGAGATTCATGCTGGCGGCCCTCGGCAAAGGGTTCCCAGGGCTCCGCGATATTAAAATTAGCGCGGCCTGAGGTTGTGACCTCCGCAAACCACAGCTCCATGATGTTGAAGCAGCAGGCCCAACACTTCAGAGCTTCAAACGGCGATCCAGGTAAGGCATTTCTCGCTCCGCGGTGAATCCAATATGTATTTTAAAACAACTGTTTAATGACAACATACAGTAGGATCTAAAAGTGTCACACTGTCACTATCGGGTAGTCATGGTCCTCTAGTCGTGGGGGTGGGGGATTGGGTGGGTGGGGGGGGGGGGGGGCCTCACAAGTGAAATAGCTTAGGGCCTCTCTTCATCTAAATCCGGCCCTGATCTCATCTAAATACAACTTCACCTCACAAGGGGAACTCATCATTATTATTAGCCTGGCTGCCTTGATTTATTTTCTCCCAGCATCCAAGTTCACCAGTGCTTCTAAGGTCGTAGGAAATATTTTAAAAAGGACAATATTGTTTGCCATCCTCTACTGTGGCAGAGAAATGTGTCACTTGAAAAGGATTTATTAGTAAAGTGACTCTCCATGTACTGCAAAGAGAGCTGAATATGGTCCAACTGACTGGGGAGCGATGTGAACAGAAAGATAATTGTCCACTTCTCAGCATTATGTATTCCAATAACTGTATTTATTCCAAAGTGCTAACAATTATTTTTTCAGTCTTGTTGGCAGCTCAAAAGTTCGTCTCCCAGAGTTATATTGACAGGTTTATTACCTGTACTTTCTGGTAATGGTAACAAGGGGCTAGAAATTCTTCACTGTTGATTCAGAAACAGTAGGTGTTATTGAATAGCTCTGATTCGATTTTTGCACCTGCTGGCACTTAGTTATATAGCTGCAACCTTAAAGGCACTTATGCAGAACATGTCTGCACCATTTCTTCCAGAAAACAGGCTGTATGCTCCCAGAATTAATGAGGGATCTGGAAAGATACGTGGACTATTTTGCTCTAAGATTGTCCTATGTTCAAGGTGACACCAGCCGGAGCTTGCCTGGGAGTTCATCCCTGGTAGCAACATTGCCCACATTGGTGAGCAGTGTCAAAAATAATCGAAGATGCCATTGATGATGACTCTACCGCTGCACCAACTTACTCATTCACACGTGGCCTCAACAGTATATCTTGTCCCTCACCGCTTTAGTATGCCAACAGCTCATCCCTTAACTATTCTCTGTAATTATCCAAGAAGGTCACAATGTGACATCTGTTCATCTGTCTTGGTAACACTTCTAACCATTCACAGGTGAACATTACAGTGAATGGCAGAGCTCCAGGGAGTGTTATAGAGCAGAGGGATTTAGGAGTGCAGCGACATAGTTAATCAAAAGTGGAATCAAACATAGATAGGTCAAGAAGGCCTTTGGCACATTTGCTTTCAGTAAGGTTAGAAACATAGAAACATAGAAATAGGTGCAGGAGTAGGCCATTCGGCCCTTCGAGCCTGCACCGCCATTCAATATGATCATGGCTGATCATCCAACTCAGTATCCCGTACCTGCCTTCTCTCCATACCCTCTGATCCCCTTAGCCACAAGGGCCACATCTAACTCCCTCTTAAATATAGCCAATGAACTGGCCTCGACTACCCTCTGTGGCAGGGAGTTCCAGAGATTCACCACTCTCTGTGTGAAAAAAGTTCTTCTCATCTCGGTTTTAAAGGATTTCCCCCTTATCCTTAAGCTGTGACCCCTTGTCCTGGACTTCCCCAACATCGGGAGTAATCTTCCTGCATCTAGCCTGTCCAACCCCTTAAGAATTTTGTAAGTTTCTATAAGATCCCCTCTCAATCTCCTAAATTCTAGAGAGTATAAACCAAGTCTATCCAGTCTTTCTTCATAAGACAGTCCTGACATCCCAGGAATCAGTCTGGTGAACCTTCTCTGCACTCCCTCTATGGCAACAATGTCCTTCCTCAGATTTGGAGACCAAAACTGTACGCAATACTCCAGGTGTGGTCTCACCAAGACCCTGTACAACTGCAGTAGAACCTCCCTGCTCCTATACTCAAATCCTTTTGCTATGAAAGCTAACATACCATTCGCTTTCTTCACTGCCTGCTGCACCTGCATGCCCACTTTCAATGACTGGTGTACCATGACACCCAGGTCTCGCTGCATCTCCCCTTTTCCTAGTCGGCCACCATTTAGATAATAGTCTGCTTTCCTGTTTTTGCCACCAAAATGGATAACCTCACATTTATCCACATTATACTGCATCTGCCAAACATTTGCCCACTCACCCAGCCTATCCAAGTCACCTTGCAGTCTCCTAGCATCCTCCTCACAGCTAACACTGCCCCCCAGCTTAGTGTCATCCGCAAACTTGGAGATATTGCCTTCAATTCCCTCATCCAGATCATTAATATATATTGTAAATAGCTGGGGTCCCAGCACTGAGCCTTGCGGTACCCCACTAGTCACTGCCTGCCATTGTGAAAAGGACCCGTTTACTCCTACTCTTTGCTTCCTGTTTGCCAGCCAGTTCTCTATCCACATCAATACTGAACCTCCAATGCCGTGTGCTTTAAGTTTGTAAACTAATCTCTTATGTGGGACCTTGTCGAAAGCCTTCTGGAAGTCCAGATACACCACATCCACTGGTTCTCCCCTATCCACGCTACTAATTACATCCTCGAAAAATTCTATAAGATTCGTCAGACATGATTTACCTTTTGTAAATCCATGCTGACTTTGTCCAATGATTTCACCACTTTCCAAATGTGCTGCTATCCCATCTTTAATAACTGACTCTAGCAGTTTCCCCACTACCGATGTTAGACTAATTGGTCTGTAATTCCCCGTTTTCTCTCTCCCTCCCTTCTTAAAAAGTGGGGTTACGTTTGCTACCCGCCAATCCTCAGGAACTACTCCAGAATCTAAAGAGTTTTGAAAGATTATTACTAATGCATCCACTATTTCTGGAGCTACTTCCTTAAGTACTCTGGGATGCAGCCTATCTGGCCCTGGGGATTTATCGGCCTTTAATCCATTCAATTTACGTCTTTGAATTTACAGATTATTTATGTCTTCCTTAGTGAAGACGGAACCAAAGTAGTTATTCAATTGGTCCGCCATATCCTTGTTCCCCATGATCAACTCACCCGTTTCTGACTGCAAGGGACCTACATTTGTTTTAACTAATCTCTTTCTTTTCACATATCTATAAAAACTTTTGCAGTCAGTTTTTATGTTCCCTGCCAGTTTTCTTTCATAATCTATTTTTCCTTTCCTAATTAAGCCCTTTGTCCTTCTCTGCTGGTCTATGAATTTCTCCCAGTCCTCCGGTATGCTGCTTTTTCTGGCTAATTTGTACGCATCATCCTTCGCTTTGATACTATCCCTGATTTCCCTTGTTATCCACGGATGCACTACCTTCCCTGATTTATTCTTTTGCCAAACTGGGATGAACAATTTTTGTAGTTCATCCATGCAGTCTTTAAATGTCTTCCATTGCATAACCACCGTCAACCCTTTTAGAATTAATTGCCAGTCAATCTTGGCCAATTCACGTCTCATACCCTCAAAGTTACCTTTCTTTAAGTTCAGAACCATTGTTTCTGAATTAACAATGTCACTCTCCATCCTAATGAAGAACTCAACCATATTATGGTCACTCTTGCCCAAGGGGGCACGTACAACAAGACTGATAACTAACCCTTCCTCATTACTCAATACCCAGTCTAAAATAGCCTGCTCTCTCGTTGGTTCCTCTACATGTTGATTTAGATAACTATCCCGCATACATTCCAAAAAATCCTCTTCCTCAGCACCCCTGCCAATTTGATTCACCCAATCTATATGTAGATTGAAGTCACCCATTATAACGGTTTTGCCTTTGTCGCACGCATTTCTAATTTCCTGTTTGATACCATCTCCAACTTCACTACTACTGTTAGGTGGCCTGTACACAACACCCACCAGCGTTTTCTGCCCCTTAGTGTTTCGCAGCTCTACCCATACCGATTCCACATCCTGCAAACTAATGTCCTTCCTTTCCATTGCGTTAATCTCCTCTCTAATCAGCAACGCTACCCCACCTCCTTTTCCTTTCTCTCTATCCCTCCTGAATATTGAATATCCCTGGATGTTCAGCTCCCAGCCTTGGTCACCCTGGAGCCATGTCTCCATGATCCCAACTATAACATAGTCATTAATAGCTATCTGCACATTCAACTCATCCACCTTATTACGAATGCTCCTTGCATTGAGACACAAAGCCTTCAGGCTTGTTTTTACAACACTCTTACCCCTTATACAATTTTGTTGAAAAGTGGCCCTTTTTGATTTTTGCCCTGGATTTTCCGGCCTGCCACTTTTACTTTTCACCTTGCTACCTATTGCTTCTACCCTCATTTTACACCCCTCTGTCTCTACGCTCACACATTTAAGAAACCCTTTCCCTTTAACTCCATCCTCCACTAGCCCATTCGACACCCCTCCCCCCTTATTCAGTTTAAAACCTCCCGTGTAGCAGTGGCAAACCTGCCTGCCAGAATGCTGGTCCCACACCTGTTAAGATGCAATCCGTCCCTTTTGTACAGTTCCCCCTTACCCCAAAACAGATCCCAGTGATCTAAGAATCTAAATCCCTGCCCCGTGCACCAGTTCCTCAGCCACACGTTCAGGTCCCGTATCTCCCTGTTCCTGCTCTCGCCAGCACGAGGAACTGGAAGCAAACCGGAGATAACAACCCTGGAGGTCCTGCTTTTCAGCATTTTTCCGAGCTCTCTAAAGTCACGCTGCAGAATATTCATCCCCTTCTTTCCGACATCGTTTGTGCCGACATGCACTACCACTTCCGGATGTTCACCTTCGCCCTTGAGGATTTTCTGCACTCTGTCCGTGACATCCTGGATCCTGGCACCAGGAAGGCAGCACACCATCCTCGCATCCCGTCTGTTGCCGCAGAAACCCCTGTCCGTACCTCTTTGAGTATAGAAGTTGGAATGTTATATTGCAGCTGTACAAGGCACAGGGTGAGGCTGCATTTGGAGTAGTTCTGATCACCCTGCTATACTTGTTTTCAAGGAATGGTTAGATACAGCTCTTAGCGCTAACGGAATCAAGGGATATGGGGAGAAGGCAGGAATGGGTACTGATTTAGGATGATCAGCCATGATCACATTGAATGGCGGTGCATGCTCTACGGGCCGAATGGCCTACTCCTGCACCTATTTTCTATGTTTCTATGTCTATGGAAGATGTTGTTAAGTTTTGAAAATGTACACAACAGATTCAGAAGGAAGTTGCCAGGACGAGGGCCTGAGCTATAGGTTGGGTAGGCTAGAACTTTATTCCTTGGAGTGCAGGAGGATGAGGGGTGATTTGATAGAGGTGTATCAAATCATGACGGGAATAGATGGGGTAAATGCACAGGTTTTTTTTACCCAGAGTGGGGGAATAAAGAACCAATACATAGAATTAAGGTGAGAGGGGAAAGATTAAATCAAAGTTAGAGATGCTACTTTTTTATGCAGAGGTTGGTGGATATATGGAAAGAGCTGCCAGAGGAGGTAATTGAGGCAGTCACTGTAGTGACATTTAAAATACATTTGGACAGTACATGGACAGGAAATATTAATCAGGAATATGGTCCAAATGCAATAGTTGCAGAAAGGTGTAAATCGCAGTAGACTTCAGAGTTCTCAATGTAGCTACAAGGTTGCTTGGCAATGAATATTTTCAGGTGATACTCTTTTCATAGAGTCATGGAGTGATACAGCGTGGAAACAGGTCCTTCGACCCAACTTGTCCACACCGGCCAACATGCCCCAGCGACACTAGTCCCACCTGCCCACGTTTGGTCCATATCCTTCCAAACCTGTCCTATCCGTGTACCTGACTAAGTGTTTCTTCAATGTTGGGATAGTCCCTGTCTCAACTACCTACTCTGGCAGCTTGTTCCATACACCCACCACCCTTTTTGTGAAAAGGTTACCCCTTTGTTTTCCTTTGCTATACATTGGCACTCCGCACAGCCTGGTGCCACAAAGGATCTACAGTCATCTGAAAAGAAGAGGAGATGGCTACACCAGTTGTTACAAGGGAAGAGCACCTATTGTTGAAATGTGCCTCTCCTAGGAGAGCACCAGCTCAGATAGGGGCACCAAGAGACAAGGGACCAGTTTAGAGAGGCATGTTTCACAATGGGTGGCACCTGGTATTGGCTCTCAGATGTTGTGCCCAACTGTGTCAATGACAAACAGAATCACCCAGGTTACTTCTCAGAATCTGATTCAGAAAGCAATCAGTGCTGCTGGCACCATCTTGCAATTGTTGGGCTACCCTGACTTTAAGATTAACAATCTCACGGAACCCCTACAGACGGTTCAAAGGTTTAATATGTTAACTTACTGCAGAGGCAGTCTTTGCTCAGGAATCCAACACTAACACACAGTAACACTACAATGAGTCTATTACCTTAGGCAGAACCAGTAGTCAATGAGTTGGAGGAAGGAACAGCAGATGCTGGTTTAAACCGAAGATAGACACAAAATGCTGGAGTGACTCAATGGGACAGGCAGCATCTCTGGATAGACGGAAAGGGTAACATTTTGGGTCGAGACCCTTCTTCAGACAGAGATACTGCCGGTCCAGCTGAGTTACTCCAGCATTTTGTGTCTATCTCCAGTAGTCAGTAAGTTGTGAATGGCTGCAAATATAAGGAAGATTGTACATGATCGAACATGACACTGTAAGATATGGAGTGGCAAATTTTCATGTCTTGTTGTTTATGTTTAAGAGGTGTCTGGCATCCGAAAGCCACTGTTTAGATAAACAAATCTGAGATGGGTATGTAAGTTCTTGAAGTTATTGTTGCACAACCCCAATATTGTGTTTCATTTGCAGAGACTTGGAAGAAGCAGTTGAATATGATGATAGCTGTCAAAGTACACTTGCACATGCAACTTTAATTGTGTAAATTCAAATGTCAAATAGGATGTAGTGCTGGAGATGTGGCTAAAATTTCTAGAGACCATTAGCATACTGAGTGTATCCCTTCATTGTGAAGCAAAGACTGTTTCCCGGATTGATAATTCCCAAGAATTATCTCAGGAATTAGTGGTTTAACATATGATGAGCGTGTGACGGCACTGGGCCTGTACTTGCTGGAGTTTAGAAGGATGAGGGAGGCCCTCATTGAAACTTACAGAATAGTGAAAGGCTTGGATAGAGTGGGTGTGGAGAGGATGTTTCCACTAGTGGGAGAGTCTAGGACCAGAGGACATAGCCTCAGAATTAAAGGACATTCCTTTAGGAAGGAGATGAGGAGGAATTACTTTAGTCAGAGGGTAGTGAATCTGTGGAATTATTTGCCACAAAAGGCTGTGGATGCCGTCAATGGATATCTTTAAGGCAGATATAGATAGATTCTTGTTAGTGCGTGTCAGGAGTTATGGGGAGAAGGCAGGATAATGTGGTTAGGAGGGAGAGATAGATTAGCCATGATTGAATGGCAGAGTAGACTTAATGAGCTGAATGGCCTAATTCTGCTCCTATCACTTAACCTCTGTCTCAAAATGCTCCATTGAATTAAGGGGAAATAGTTAAGCCCCCTTCTGATTTCATTGAGTAGTCCTGCTATTTATTATAGTTCTCATCTCAACATAAATTGATGTCCTTGATTGCTCAGGATCTCGAGTGGATCTGTTGATCTCTGTCTTCTATATATTCAACAGCTCATCCTTCACAGCCCACTTGGATAGAGGTTGTCAAAGATTAATTACCATCTGAGTGAAGAACTTTCTTCCTACCTCAGGCCTCCAAACGCCAACCACAGATTTTGAGACCATGACCTCTGATTCTAAACACCACAACCAGAGAAAATACCATTGCATTTACCGAGACAAGCCACAAAATAGTTTATTTTATTTTAGTGAGCTCACTACTTAAGTATTAAATTGTAGAGAATTTTCTTAATCTCTCTTAAAAGACCAAATTCCCCTGTGTCAGGTGGTCCTTCATTGTACCCCAATTATCGTAAATATAACCTTCCTTCGATTGGGAGATTGGAATGTGCTCACAATTTACGAGAGGCACTTTAAATGAAGTTTGACATAATTAGAGTGAGATGTCTTTACTCTTGCACTTAAATCTTCTTGCAGTGAATTCACATTTTCGGTTGCATGCTGCACTTGCATTTCTTACTGATCTTCTTAAGTGTGGGCGATCTATTTATCAACTTCTAATCTGTGGGAACCATTCCTAAATCTTGGAGCATTGGAAAATGGCAATCCATGCAGCTGGTACATTCAGAACCACCTCTCCCAAAACCTTGTGATGTAGGCCATCAAGTTCCTGGGAATTAATTGTCTTCTTGTTCATTGATTATGCATTTTTTAAATAATTAATGCTAATTTCATTCAGTTCTTTATTCACATTTTTGCTTTCCACACTGCCTTGTGTTTTGTTCTTTGTAAGGAGACTAAAATATTTGGTACTTTTCTCCGCTGTTTTCATACACCTGAATATCATTTCTCCTGTGTCAGTCGGGAGCCAATATTTTTCTTTATCTATCAATAGATTTTTTTTACAATCAGTATTCTCATAGGTTGCACTCATAGTCCACTTTCCCTTGCCTCACCTCACTTTACCTTGCCTTTCTTTATCCTCATTTGCTCATTTTTCCTAATATCCTATTTTTTCCTAATCGTCAGGTCTATAGTTCCTTTTAGTAGGAGTTTTCTTTTGGACTAGTACTATCTTTAACTGGTCTTTTCAATCACAGATTTTTTGTTGGGGTTTTACACCTTAAATGAATTGTCAATTCATAAGTTGTCTTCACTTTTTAATTAATTTGTCTTGTGCGGTTTCCCAAATTATGGCATTAATTGTCTCTGCCAAAATATTGCCATAATTGACTTTGTTTAGTTTAAGACTACTGGTTTTGGATTCAACTAAATCATTTTTGGTCTTAATGCGCTTCCCCTCTAAAGGCCCTTTACTAAATTTAAATTCATCTTGTTCCTCAATAAATGAAAAATATCTTGTTTAAACTCCTTGATTTCATCATCAAATGCTAATTTGGTTTGTTACATGTAAACTGATATCACCTTTAATTATTGTATAACTTTTATTACGTGTGCCTTTAACTTTTAAATTTATTCTACACCATTCATTAACATCGCAATTTAGAAGCCTATAAAAAACATACACTAATGTATTTTGCTCCTTGTTGTTTCTTAGCGCCATTAAAACTGATTCTATATCTTATAACAATTTGAATCTACTGAAATAAGATCCTTTTTTCCTGTACTTCCTTTAAACCATTGAATGATGAATACAAATAACTGAAATTGATCAGATAAGACAATTTTAAAGTACAACTTTTAAACATGAGCATCACAACTTCAGATCAAAAAAATATAATCTTCAAAGATTGTGGTTAGCTGCATAAAGAAAGCAGTGCAGAGTGCTTGCACTGCTATCCAAGCATTGATTATTTTTGAACTAGAAATGCTGGAGTTGTTTAAGTTAATTCTTACATAAAGTCAAATAATACTGATCTGAACATGAATTAGAGGTACCTTTTCTTCTTATACATTCACTGTGGATTGGAGATTATTTGTTTCCACTCTAATTTAACTGATGTGACTGATGAGGCCAATGTGGGAATCTCAAGCTTTAGCACTTAGAGCTCAGGAATGCCCATCATGTATACTTAGGTGTGGTGTTGTTCTATATTTATGAAATACTTCACATGTTTTCAATACCTGGACTCAAGATTCTCAAAAGCATTCAAGATACTTCATGTTGAGCATTTATTGGCCAGTGATTCCAAGGCATCAGTGAGGATGCTGCATTTTCTCAAAGAGACTTTGAGCATATCTTGAATCTTTTCACCTGTCTGCCTGGTAATTTCTTGCATGACAGAGATCAACATTGAGAGATTAGAGATGCAGAGCACAAAGGTAAACAATATGAAAGCAAACTAGGGTAAAAGGTGCTAGGGTAACTCAGCGGGACAGGCAGCATCTCTGGAAAACATGGATAGATTAAGTTTCGGGTTGAGACCCTTCTGCAGTAGCAAACTACTTTATTTATATTAATGATGGTCATCAAGTAAATTTAGAACAAATTAAATTCTTCAGATTGAATAATTGCTCCTTTAAAAGATGATATTATCATATGTGTCACTGCTGTTACATTACAAATAAAGATATATGAGAAGAAAAATAACTGAGGAAGCACTAAAGAAAAGTTTCTATAAATTAGAGATAGAACTGTTGTGACAACAGTACTACTGCCTTTTGAAGTATTAACTCTACATAGAATGACCAGGTAGATGTTTCTTTAATCTATCGTATACTAATAGTATAATTAGCCTGGCAATACTTTTATCTCCTGAAGTGGGAGCCAATCTCTTCAGCCTTGCAATCACTGAGTTATTATTGTATTTTTGGTATATGATCTTCAAATAATAATATTAAGAAACCTTTTTCCAATTTTGCTGTGGTTCTTCATTTTTATCCTGGATTTAATTATACTGGGAAATTATTTTAATCATTTAGTGGCCTGATATAAACATTTCAGGCACTAAATCTGAAAATTTGGACATCAAATATGGCATAAAATCTAGATACGAAACTAGAACATGGTGTGACAGCGCCCCCTACCTCGGATGCTGCTCAGATCCCCATCACCAGCAGGCAGGGTAGGAGAGGCCAAACCGCAGCACCATTGAGCTGAGTCCACAACCAAATAAGTAACAAATTGGTCCAATTAGCAGATATTGAATTGGGCTACATGACCCTCATCAGCCTACCCCTTTTAAATCCAGGCATTCCAGCCAGAGGGGGAAAGAAGGGAATATCTGTGTATTTTCTCAGCACTCACCCCTGCATCCTGAAAATCATCCTGCCCGCATGTTTTCTTTCCCCTGCAAATCCCTCTTGCAATCCCTTCCCAAGACCCCAGCCTTCCACATCGATCACTTAACAACACCATTCCTCACTGCCAATATCGCCATTCACTTCACTGGTGGGTTTTATGGCTTGTTCTACCTCATTCAAAACCTTGGGTCACATGCTCCTTCAGCAACACTGTATTAAGACATTTTTCTCAGCAGTCATGTCCCCGGCCAACATATCTCAAGCATCAGGGCCTGAAATAATGTCTTGAAAGAATAGCTTGTAATTGCTTATCCACATTTATCTGACAATACTTTCATTGTTATTTCAATGCTCAGTCATCTCTGCCAAGGCAATGTGAAGTGGAAGCATAGACAAATGAATTGATAGGAAGGCTTGTCTTTTAAAATAAAGCAACAAGCTAGGAATGTTTTCAAGTGGTTAGAGTTGGGATTGAAAATATTTGTTATAAATAATACATCTTATAACAAATTAAATAATAGAAAAACAGGTAGTCTTACTGGATATACTATAAAACATTACAAGGTGTAGGTGAAAACATTTATAAATTGCATTATGAAGTGATCGGCTCAGAGAAAGACACAGCATTGAAACAAAAGGGAGCGGTTGGGCAGGCTAGGACTTGCTTCCTTGGATCTTATAGAGGTGTAAAAAGTCATGAGGAGAATTTCAATTGCACAATCTTTTTCCCAGGGCAGGGGAATCAAGAATCAGAGGCCATAGGTTTAACGTGACGAGAGAAATGAGAGGGGAGGTGAGAGGAGGAAGATGAGGAGCCCGAGGGGCAACGTTTTTACACAAAGGTTGTGGGGTATATTGAACGAGCTGCCAGATGAAGTAGTTGAGGCAGGTTTAATAGCAACATTTAAAAGGCATTTGGACAGATACATGGATAGGAATAGTTTAGAGGGATATGGACCAGATACAGGAAAATGGGACTGGCCTTGGATGGGGCATTGTAGATGGTATGGATTAGCTGGACTGAAGGGTCTGTTTTCATGCTGTATGACTGAGATTTCCTTACTTTATTTCTCGAAGTTACGATTAGGGAATAGGACAAAGCCATGCCTCAATAATTCCACTGTCCTGACCACATGACCTCAATGTGGTCATGAATCATAATTTGGATACAACAAGCCTAAAAAAAACCAAGATGCATCTGACCAAGTTTATTAACACATCAGTACAGGAAATGGGCCTAATTGATGTTTGGAGAGAACTTCACCCTTTAGAAAGGGACTACATACACTATTCAGTACCTCACTCAGTCTACTCCAGGATTGACTACTTTTTAATGAATACGGGTGAAAGTCACAGGATCACAGAGTGTAAAATCGGGGTGGCAGATGTATCTGATCACAGTGCGATCAGCTTGACAGTACGCCTGAATAATAGAAAAATAAATACTGTTTGGAGGCTCAATGTGGGTATTTTGAATAATAAGGCAAATGTGGAACAAATAAGGGAAGATATAAAAAGGTACATAGAAGAGAATGATAACGGGGATGTGGATCCTGTAATACTGTGGGATGCTATGAAGGCAGTTATACGTGGAAAGCTGATCGCCCTGACATCATCACAAAATAAGGCCCGGCTAGCTACGTATGAACATAAAGTAGAAAAACTGAAATAATTGGAGAAAAAACATAAAAACATACAGGATCAGTTGGTACTAAAACAGATTAAGGAAAAAAGGGGGGAGATAGATGAGATCCTCAGGGGAGATATGGAAAAAAGGGCAAGATTCGTAAAGCAGACCTATTATGAAGCAGGTCCAAAAGCATCTAGACTCCTGGCCAGATGCCTGCGTAAACAGCAGGCCTCTAATACAATTCATAAAATAAGAGATCCTAAAACCAATCAATTATCACATGAGCCAGATGAGATAGAAAGAATATTTGAAGAATACTATAAGAAACTCTATTCTAAACCACCATCAGCTGACGAAAGGACAATGAGAAGTTTTCTTAACTCACTTGATCTGCCATCCATTGGTGAGACACAAAATAATACCATTACGTCACAATTTACGGTTAAGGAGCTGGAAGCTGCAATCAGTAGACTCAAGGCTAGTAAATCACCAGGCAGCGATGGGTTTCCACCAGAATGGTACAAGGCCTTTAAGAAAGAGCTAACACCTCTGCTCCTGTCTTGCTTTAACTGGACCCTTAAAGAGGGCAGGGCTCCCCCATCATGGAAGGAATTAATTATTACCATTTTACCTAAGGAAGGCAAAGACAAAGAGCAATGTAAAAATTTCAGGCCAATCTCAATTTTAAATGTAGACTACAAACTATTTACCTCAATCATTTGCAAAAGACTCGAGACTTTTGTACCAGATCTGATTAATGAAGACCAAACTGGATTTATTCAGGGGCGTCAAACACATGATAATATTAGAAGAACCCTCCACATTGTGGATAATGCTAAAAAAAAAGATACAAATATGGTCCTGGTCAGTTTAGATGCAGAAAAAGCCTTTGATAGTGTTAGTTGGGTATTCTTATATGAAGTACTGAGGAGATTTGGTTTCAATGAAGATGCAATTCGGTGTATTAAAACAATATATCAGGAGCCTACAGCTAGGATTAAGGTAAATGGAAACATATAAAAAAGGATCTAGTTAGAGAGGGGCACAAGGCAAGGATGCTGTCTCTCTCCTACTCTCTTCGTTTTGTATATCATAGAAAATAGGTGCAGGAGTAGGCCATTCGGCCCTTCGAGCCTGCACCGCCATTCAATATGATCATGGCTGATCATTCAACTCAGTATCCTGTACCTGCCTTCTCTCCATACCCCCTGATCCCTTTAGCCACAAGGGCCACATCTAACTCCCTCTTAAATATAGCCAATGAACTGGCCTCAACTACCTTCTACGGGAGAGAATTCCAGAGATTCACCACTCTCTGTGTGAAAAAAGTTTGCCTTATCTCGGTCCTAAAAGATTTCCCCCTTATCCTTAAACTGTGACCCTTGTTCTGGACTTCCCCAACATCGGGAACAATCTTCCTGCATCTAGCCTGTCCAACCCCTTAAGAATTTTGTAAGTTTCTATAAGATCCCCCCTCAAGCTTCTAAATTCTAGCGAGTACAAACTGAGTCTATCCAGTCTTTCTTCATATGAAAGTTCTGACATCCCAGGAATCAGTCTGGTGAACCTTCTCTGTACTCCCTCTATGGCAAGAATGTCTTTCCTCAGATTAGGAGACAAAAACTGTGCGCAATACTCCAGGTGTGGTCTCACCAAGACCCTGTACAACTGCAGTAGAACCTCCCTGCTCCTATACTCAAATCCTTTTGCTATGAATGCTAACATACCATTCGCCTTCTTCACTGCCTGCTGCACCTGCATGCCTACTTTTAATGACTGGTGTATCCATGACACCCAGGTCTTGTTGCATCTCCCCCTTTCCTAATCGGCCACCATTCAGATAATAATCTACTTTCCTGTTTTTTACACCAAAGTGGATAACCTCACATTTATCCACATTATACTGCATCTGCCATGCATTTGCCCACTCACCCAGCCTATCCAAGTCACCTTGCAGCCTCCTAGCATCCTCCTCACAGCTTGCCCCCCAGCTTCGTGTCATCCGCAAACTTGGAGATGTTGCATTCAATTCCCTCGTCCAAATCATTAATATATATCGTAAATAGCTGGGGTCCCAGAACTGAGCCTTACGGTACCCCACTAGTCACTGCCTGCCATTGTGAAAAGGACCCGTTTACTCCTACTCTTTGCTTCCTGTCTGCCAGCCAGTTCTCTATCCACATCAATACTGAACCCCCAATACCGTGTGCTTTAAGTTTGTATACTAATCTCTTATGTGGGACCTTGTCGAAAGCCTTCTGAAAGTCCAGATATAACACATCCACTGGTTCTCCCTTATCCACTCTACTAGTTACATCCTTGAAATATCCTACCTAAACTACTATCAAACCCTTAGCACAAGCAATAAGGCAGAGAGAAGACCTGCAGGGGGTCAAAATAGGGGGGAAAGAACATATAATTGGTCTTTTCGCTGATGATATCACTATTTTTCTTGAACGACCAGATATATGTCTCCCAAATCTAATGAACCTATTTAAAACATATGGATACTGCTCAGGGCATAAATTGAATATAACAAAAACACAAATTATTTCATTCAATTATTCTCCATCCCAACAAATCAGAGATGCATATAATCTGAAATGGAACTCTAAAACGATGCAGTATCTTGGTGTAACTATAGCCAAAACACTTTCCAACTTGTTTGAAACTAATTATAACAAAATTGAAGAAAACATCAAAAAGGATGTTGAGAGGTGGTCGACCCTTCCTCTAGACTTCAGTGCCAGAATACAAACGGTAAACATGAATATCCTACCTAAACTACTATATTTATTCCAATCTCTCCCAATTAATGTTCCCCGAGATAAATTCATAGGCTGGGATAAAATGATCTCTAGATTCATTTGGAATAGCAAAAAACCAAGAATAAAATTAACAACCCTTCAACTGCCGAAAAGCAAGGGTGGAATGGCTTTACCAAATCTGAAGAAATACTTTTATGCAGCTCAACTCAGACCTCTGGCTTGTTGGTGTAGACCTGATTATGAATCTCGATGGAAAGAAATGGAAAGGGAGATACAGGGTTACCAGACCCAGATTTTGGTGGAAGACAAATATCTGAGAGGGGCTTTGAGACATGCTATGGATCCAATAGTAGCATTTACGTTAGAAATATGGAATGTTATAGTGGAAAAATACAAATTAAAAAGAGGGGTTCACGCATTGAAGTGGTTCGCATATGACTCAAAGTTTAAGCCAGGGGTGTATGATTCAAAATTCAAAGAATGGGCACAAAAAGGCATAACGGCAATGTATACAGTTTCAGAAAATGGCGAGTTTATGAGCTTCCAAGATTTAAAGTCAAAGTATGGTCTCGAAAACAAAGATTTTTTTAGATACTTGCAATTAAGAGACTACTTTATAAAAGAGATAAGGCCAGAACTAGATGAAACTTCAAATAATGTGATCAAGGTGATTGTGGATGCATACAAACAGAAGGGGTCTCGGGTCATCTCTGCTTTCTACCAAGCTCTGGTGGAAAGCGGGGGAGAATCAACGCTCTACATAAAAACAAAATGGGAAGCAGAATTAAAGATTCAAATAACAGAAGAAGAATGGTATCAAATGTGTGAAACACAATGTTCATCCACAAGCTCACTAGTATGGAGAGAATTTTGCTGGAAGAATCTATCTCGCTATTTTATAACACCCAAAATAAAAAGCAGACAACTTGCTGTCCAACAACACTGTTAGAGGCTGTGTGGGAGTACGGAGGCAGGCCACTCACATATTTTCTGGAACTGTGTAAAGATATGGCCTTACTGGGAAAATGTTAACGCAGCTGTAAATAATATCTTGGGTTATAAAATCCCAAATACCTGCCCTGTGATGTATCTGGGGCGTATTAAAGATAGTGTAAAAATAGAAGATACATATTTGATTAAAGTTTTGCTTGCAGCAAGTAAGAAGGCCATTACCAGGCAGTGGCTTAATGTAAAATGTCCAAAACAGGAACAGTGGTTAGAAATTGTGCGAGACATCTTTAATATGGAGAAATTGACATATTCCTTGAGAGTCAAGGAGAATTCATTTGAGAAGTTCTGGGGAAAATGGACTGTTTATTTGAGCCATGACACCAATTAGATAAATGCCGAGCTAGATATGGGAAGATTGCGTTATATAGAACTAGATGGTATGTTTGTATGAATGTTGAATTATCTCCAGATAACTAATCAATGTAATGGTTTTTCTTTTTTTAATTTGGTAAGTGAACCACGCGGTCTTATTCCAATTTTTTTTTTTTTTTTTTGCTTTTTTTTTTTTTTCCCCCATCTACTTATTTTTTTATTTTGATTGCTGTTTTTCTTACTTTGTTTTATTTATGGTGATGGTGTTGCACTGTTTTGAAAATATCTCTTAAAAATCAATAAAAATTTAAGTGGAAAAAATGTAATAATTATTCCACTGTCCTGTTGATCAGAATTCCTCAGAACAATTCTACAGAGGAAATCTCACAAAAAGAGGTATCATCCAAAATTCCAGATTTAACAGTTCATTTTAACAGTTAATAATGGAAGGAATAAATGGAAGAGTAATTCCACAAGGAATTGTTGGGACTTCATTGCAAGGCCCATGGGTAGAAGGAGAATACAGCATATTGAAACGGGGAAAGTTATAAGGAGGCTGCTGAGACAGGGCAATATGAGGGGTCTGATGATATGGGGCAATGTACTAGAGGCTGATTAGACAGGGCAATGTGTGAGAGTCTGATGAAATTGGGTAGTGGACGAGGATTTGAATAGACAGGGCGATGTGTAAAAGATGTGATGAGACAGTGCAAATGTGTGAGGGTCTGATGAGACAGGGATGTGTGAGATGTTGAAACAGGGCAATGCAAATGAAACAATAACTTATTAATGGTTCAATGCACTCATTTATGCTGAGACTCTGTTCAGCAAATTAGGAGCAGCAAAACGTAGCTGGCCCAGTACAGAGAAGGTGATTAAAGAGAACATGGAACCGGGGTCTCCATTCAAGACACTTCCATCACATGTGCTATGCCTAACCTCATTCTCATACCTCAGCTAATAACTGACATCCTGACATCATACCCCAAGAGGAAATCTGCCTCTGCACAAGAAATGAGGCAACATTTGCTCTGACCTTACTGGGGCATCTCTCTTGCCTCTACCTCATCCTTAATTTTATAGATAGTCCACACCATTTCTTCCCAGTTTGCATCATTTCTATAATTGCACTTCATAATATAAAGAGTATCTGCATCCTCTGCCTTGAGTGCCAATGGAGTTTCTGACCATTCCTACACAAGAACTCCTCCCCTCAGGCCTCCGGTACAGCATCAAAGACCTTTCCCAGACAATACCCCAAGGGTATTATATCCCAAGACAGGATCCATTCCAAACTGCTTTCCATCATCTGTTATATCTATAGGCACATAGATATGCAGGCAATGGAGGAATATGGAATATGTGCAGGCAGATAACAATTGGCCTTGTCATCATATTCACAGAGATTGTGGGCCAAAAGGGTTTGTTCCTGAGCTGTATTGTTCAATGTTCTATAACATTCTCTGTGGCCAGTTGATGAAATCTGTGGGTAAGGTTAAGATAATGCCCAGCTGGCTGTGCTGTACTGAATGAACATGAGTTAATCGCAATTTATGATCCCCTGCCTACATTTTAAAGATTATCAAACTTGGCCCCATCCTGTGCCTAATAAGGTTTTTCCCATTTTTGTAAACTGTGCAAATCCAAAGTTGGCAATTGGACTGATGCCTAAGCACAAATTGAAAACTATTACCAAAGAATACAACATTCAGGAATCCAATAACCATATAACCATATAACCATATAACAATTACAGCACGGAAACAGGCCATCTCGGCCCTACAAGTCCGTGCCGAACAATTATTTTCCCTTAGTCCCACCTTCCTGCACTCATACCATACCCTCCATTCCCTTCTCATCCATATGCCTATCCAATTTATTTTTAAATGATACCATCAAACCTGCCTCCACCACTTCCACTGGAAGCTCATTCCACACCGCTACCACTCTCTGGGTAAAGAAGTTCCCCCTCATGTTACCCCTAAACTTCTGTCCCTTAATTCTGAAGTCATGTCCTCTTGTTTGAATCTTCCCTATTCTCAAAGGGAAAAGCTTGTCCACATCAACTCTGTCTTTCTCTCTCATCATTTTAAAGACCTCTATCAAGTCCCCCCTTAACCTTCTGCGCTCCAGAGAGTAAAGACCTAACTTATTCAACCTTTCTCTGTAACTTAGTTGTTGAAACCCAGGCAACATTCTAGTAAATCTCCTCTGTACTCTCTCTATTTTGTTGACATCCTTCCTATAATTGGGCGACCAAAATTGTACACCATACTCCAGATTTGGTCTCACCAATGCCTTGTACAATAAGGTATAACAAAGTTTAGTGTTTCTCTTTGATATTCTGACATTACTATGTTGAAATCACTACAACGCCATCATTGTAACCTTTTCATAATGATCATCTTGAAATTGTGAGGACATAACATTGATAGTGGTGCTTTATATTGACTATTGTCAGTGAATCAGGTGCAGCCTTACTTACCAACCCACAATGATAAGTTAATCCTACAATAATTATAAATTCAATTAACAACAGTTTAATGGTTTTAGCTATATAATTTTTAATATAGTTTAATGTAATCTTGTTATTTCTTGGATGTATTTATTTATTTATTGACAATTGGAGTCCAGATAGAGACCAAATGGTCAGATCAAATATAACCATAAGATCATCATAATCATAAGACACATGAGAAGAATTAGACCATTCGGCTCATCGAGTCTGCTCCGCCATTCGATTATGGCTGATCTATTTTCCTCTTAACCCGTTCTTCTGCCTTCTCCCCTTAATCTTTGACACCTTTCCTAATCAAGAACCTATCAATCTCCGCTTTATAGATACCCAATAACTTGACCTCCACAGCTGTCTGGGCAATGAATTCCACAGATCTACCAACCTCTGGCTAAAATAAATTCTTCCTCATCTTATCTTTTTATTCTGAGGCAATGCTCTCTGGCCTGAGACTCTCCCACTATTGAATCATCCTCTCCATCTCCACTCTATCTAGCCCCTACATTATTTAGTAGGTTTCAATGAGAATCCCCCCTCATCCTAAACTCTAGCAAGTACAGGCTCAGCCATCACACATTCCTCATATATTAGCCCAATCCAACATAATCCAGCCTAATATAACATTTTCATCAAATCTTTATTTGTAGTAAATAATATATTTTCCACAGAATAACTCATGGTATACTGTATACTTCCAAGATAAATAATTTGTCTCAATAATATTCAGTGTGCATTTGCCCGCAAGTTAGAAATTAGTCCTTGTCATTAAAAAAAAAATCAAAACATTGTTGTGTAAACAACCTAATACATTTTGTAAAAGTTGCATGAAGAGCAAAAACTTCTATTGAGGTTCAGAGATCACCAACTGTGGTGATCACTAACTGTGTTGGTTTAAAACAATGTTCATGGAACAATGTCATTGGTCTTCTCTGTGTAAATCAGCACTGAGATGGATAGTAGATACAAAGAACTGCAGATGGACACAAAAAGCTGGAGTAACTCAGCGGGACAGGCAGCATCTCTGGTTAGAAGGAATGAGTGACATTTCAGGTCGAGACCCCTCTTATGTTTTAGAGATACAGAGCGGAAACAGGCCCTTCGGCCCACCGAGTCCGCATTGACCAGCGATCCCCGCACATTAACACTATCCTACACATACTAGGGACAATTTAATCTTATACCACGCCAATTAACCTGAAGAATGACTGAAGAAGGGTCTCGACCCGAAACTTCACCCAGTCCTTCTATCCAGAGATGCTGCCTGTCCCGCTGTGTTACTTCAGCACTTTATGTCCTCTTCTGAGATAGATATTTCAGTGTGACATTTCTTATTAAAGTGCTGCACATTTTGCAGTTCTTAGCTGCATCATAGGTGCAATCTTTGCACCAAGATCTTAAGAGGGCATTGCAATTAGAACAACATTCTTGCACTACAAGATGCTGCAGTGATGGGAAGGCATGGCGATTGCTTCCAAGGATTAAGTGGGATAGGCAAGTACCTGCAGGAGACATGTTTTTTCCCTGCAAATTTGCCCCAAAGGCCCTCAGCCAGGCAACCCTGGCAGGAAATTCTCCAAGGTCATCTCCATTAGGACTAGTGTAATGTCTAGGAATGCCAGCACTGTTGGAAAATCCACAGTGCAGACAAATCCCTGTGCCTGCTTTACATGCTCCTGAGCATAATAGAATAAGAGATGAATGTTCACTACTTAGGTATAAAAACTTAGCATTCTACAGGTATAGATATGTGTGGAAAAATGTGAATTGACTGAAAAATCAGCAGCATGAGCAGTAACTAGGAAGCCACATTAGGCTGAGGTTAAGTAGCTGACAACTACACATTGACCAAGCACATGAGGCACACCTGTAAAGCTGGATTTTGGGTCACATATCTTAGTTAGGATAAATAATGCAATTTGATTCTGAGGACTGGAAAATTGCTAAAATTGCACTATTGTTCCAAAGAGTGTGATGCGTAAACCCAGTTATCTCCGTGGCATGGGAAAGTTCTAGCAATAACAATCAGGGAGAAAATTTGCAATAGGTCATACAAGTGCAGATTAATTGGAAAAGGGCATCAATTATTTGTAAAATTAAGTAGTATTTAACTAATTTGAATGAGGTTTTTTGAAACCATAACAGAGGGTTGATAAGGAAATTGCAATTGACGTGGTATATATGTGCTTCCAGAAGGCATTTGATAAGTTACCACATAAAATATTTGTAATTAGAATTTATACATAAGGACAAAAAAGAGTTTGCTTGGGCAACAACTTACAACCCAGTGGCATACATACTGATTTCTCTAACTTCAAGTAACCCTTGCATTCCCTCTCTCCCTGTCCCTCCCCCACCCTCGTCCTCTTGCTAATTTCACCATTTATATTCCTTCGTTATCACCTTGTCCCCAGCAAACAATAGACCACAGATAGACACAAAATGCTGGAATAACTCAGCAGGACAGGCAGTATCTCTGGTTAGAAGGAATGGGTGACATTTAGTGTCGAGACCCTTTTTCAGACTGAGGGAGAGGATTTACAGAGGAAAGGAAGTGTAAGAGATCAAAAGAGATGAAGTTCAAGGAAAATGTAGAATAGACCATTGTTAGCTAGGAAGAGACCCAGGAGAGAAAGGTCAGGATGGGAATGGGAGGGGGAGATAATGTGTTTAGCAACCAGGTGATCTGGTAGGTTTAGGTGGACTGAGCGGAGGTATTCAGCAAATCGATCGACGAGCCTCATATTTTGCTTGGGCAGCTTACATCCCAGCGGTGTGCTGTCCTGAGCCTCCTCCACTGTCAGATTGAGTCCCAGCACAAATTGGAGGAACAGCACCTCATATTTCACTTGGGCAGCTTACACCCCAGCTGTGTGAATATTGACATCTAACTTCAAGTAACCCCGCTCTCCCTCTCTCTCCATCCTTCCCCCTTCCCAGTTCTTTGACCAGTCTGACTGTCCCCCTGATTACATTTTATCTCTGTTTGCTTTGTTGTCAACTTCTCATAGCTAACAATGGTCTATTCTACATTTTCCTTGATCTTCATCTCTTTTGAACTCTTACACTTCTTTATTTCTGTAACTCCCTCTCCCCTGATGCTCAGTCAGAAGAAGGGTCTCAATCCGAATTGTCACCCATTCCTTCTATCCGGAGGTACTACCTGTCCTGCTGAGTTACGGCATGTACGCCAAATTCAGGGTACAGATTAAACACAAAATTCCCTCCGATTGGTACCACAAGGCACAGTGTTTGACATTGACCTATTCACAATGTCTAACCTTGCTGACAAGAAGTGGGTGAGATATAAACAAGTTGAGTGTGCAAACACATAATGTGATACAGAATTATATCAATTAATTTATGTTTTAATATTTCCCAAATGTTGGGTATTTCTTGTAATTATAAAATTAAATGTAATCTATCAAAAATTAATGGGGTGTCTCGGTTAAAAATATATAATTTTGCCTTACCATCTATCTGATTACAATGATTATGTTTTCTACTTACTGCAATAATCCTTGGTATATCTTGACAATATGTCACAAGTACACTGAAGAACAATAGTTTTTTTTGTGGAGCGAGAGAATCTCTCATGCAAGTCAAGTGATTTTTTTTCCTTTGAATCCACAGGAGTGGTATGACCTGAAGATCAGTAGTCACAGCTCATGCTGTTTGTTCTTATTGTTGTCTTTGAAACATTATATTTCCGTGCACCTTCAAAAGTGTTTTAAGTCCTGGGCTTCCACCATCCTAGTGATAACCTCAGATTGATGGCTTATCGCTGAACAGAAAACCTCAGTTGCTTCAGTTCTTCTGGCATGTTTCATTGTATCCATATACATTTTGTGACATCTTATTATCATAGCTCTTATCTTTTCTCCATTTCTCTATGCTGTTTGTTCCATCAAATTATTTATATTGAGGATCGCAGATCAGATACCCCTAAATTTTATTTTCGTTCAGTGTATTACCCTTTGGTGCTTTCCATTTGAAAAATCTAGTTAATGATCCCTCAGGACCATTTCTTGGCACCCCAGTACTCACCTCAAGCTCCATTTTAGCTGCCCCTGCTTTAATGATCATGGGCCTCTTCTACACAGCATATGCTTTTCTTACTACGTGCATCAAAAAAAATCTACATCACCTTACAGCCTGATCAAGTATGGACTTCTCACCAGGCTGATTGATTTATATCAAATTTATAGCTGGTATTTAAAACTATTCTCATCCAGTCAATGCTCTGGTCTGCCATATATCTCTTTACGGGGAAGATTCAACTATTTGCACCAAACTTCATAGAGCAGAAGAGTCACTCACTCACACTGTCTGTTCTCAGAACAAGCAAATTCATTTATATATGAACTATCTTTCACTTAAAGCAGAGAAATGGAGGACCCATGAGAGGCCCATATTCCAAGTATATGGTCAATAGGGTAATATATTCACAGTCATTTGCTTCTTATATTACCTTCTCCGCATGATTGTCATGTACTTTACAGATGCATTTGATTAAGGTCAGTAGGCCTAATAACTAACACATCTTTTGTTCAATTAAGGCTCTGGTTACCATGGTGATGGTCTTAACTCAGCTGCTGATTACCATGGAGTGTTCCTTTGTGGTCTATTAAGTAGATACCTTGAGGTGGGAGATTGCAACCTTCACGTGCTCCGCCCTGTTTCAACGAATACAATCAACCCGGCGTGCACAATCAAATAAGATCAAATAGAACAAGTTGTCCTACAACTTTAGGCTGTGCATGCCATACGCAAGAAGAAGAAGAAGAAGAAGAAGGAGATACCTCCACCATCACTGAAAATGTTGCTCAAATCTTGTGGTCCCCTGTGAAAATAGACTATTGCTGAAAGAATATTCCTGTGGGATGTTTGTTTAGTGCTTGTTAGTTCAGTTATGCAAACCAGTGCTGACTTGTTTAATAAGGATAGTGATACACTTTGTCCTCTAACATGCTCTATAATATAGTGTAACATAATGAGAAAATTAGCAAATGACACAACTGTATTTACCTGAATCCAAATTCATTAGCAGAACAGATTAACCCTGCTAACCCTGCAGGCAACATCTGAACATTTGCCTTCATTTGGAGAAGGCAGTGAGGGAACAGCAGGAAGGAAGAGGCAAATAGAATGACCAATGGAGAGACATTCAGAAGTGCATCCATTTTGGGAAGAAAGTCAATTGAGCTGGGAGTCAAATGTGAAATGATTGGATTCAACTATGATTGAGTACTGATCATTTGGTAAATTTAAGACCATTAATGATGCAACATAAATTGCTGGAAACTTGGCTGGAAATCATATGGACTAAGGAAGCAAAACATAATAAGTTTAGAAGTTGGAGAAATGCTCCCACATCTCTAAATCTCATTTAGTATAAACATGTGTTTAAATATTTACAAGTTTGATTAAATCTCAAAGACAATTATAGGTTGCTCTCCTATATGGATTTGGCCTATACTGGAATGTACAATGCTCTAATGAAAAGTTTTCAGAATTAATGTAGACAATGTTTTTTGTGATTCAGAAGCATTGATTCCTCATTCCGGGAGCAAAACTAATTTTGATGGAAGGAATCTGTCTTGATTATTATTTGTCATTCATTGTTGCTTTAATCACCTTCCCCCAGAATGTCTGCTTTTATTGCATATTCATTTGGTTAATGCAGTCCCCAGAGAGTACTCTGATCATCTACTGCAGGAGGGAATGTCTTACCATAAAATTATCCCCAGCTGTGGTATCATCATATTATACCTCTCTGAAATTCATCTCAGTCCCGTGACTATATAGTGTTTTTAGCAATGCACACCAAGAATGGATTTTTAGGAAAGAATACATAACCATAGGAATGAGCACATCAACAAATATAACAACTTTAATTTATGTTGCATCATTAATATAATCAAGAGGATGAAATATCATTGGAGAAAGCTGGGGATATTAGTTGCCTATGCAGTCAGATCAGCCACAATCTTATTGAATGGCAGAGCTGACAGGAGGTGCTGAATAGCCTGTACCTGTCTCTGATTCACTTGTTCCCTTATGCGTTTATCATAGTAAACATGTCGAAATGCTTTACGCCAAGTCATTTAAGAAGAGATTTAGGAAGATTTCTAATAGCTTAGTTGAAGGGGATGGGTATAGGATAACCTTAACGGAGAAAAGAGAGGTAGAGGCAGAGAGGTTTTATGAGAGCTTTTATCAGCACAGAATGACACAGGAGATCCTTTTTCTTTGTGGCTATCAAACTATACAACTCATCCCCCTAGTATCTGGGGGTAGACTCACTGTCCTCTCCCCCGTAATGTTTGGCAATAAATTAATGTGATGATGCCGGGCAAGAGATTTTGCAGAATTCTGAGAACAGGTTTATACCCTCATTAAACGTTTATAAAAAGGCAACATATTTGGTGGATGGACACAAAATGCTGGAGTAACTCAGTGGGACAGGCAGCAGCTCTGGAGGGAAGGAATAGGAGACGTTTCAGGTCGATACCCTTCTTCAGACACTTCTTCAACATATTTGGTGGATCTGATAGCATTCACTCAAGTAAATGTAAACCAAATAGATTCTAATTTGAGTAGGATAATATAACATTGACAGTACAGAAGCAACATTTTGTTAATAACTGTAATCTGACCATGTAATGTGGTCTGGGAGAAGTTAATAACCTTGAGAGAATAATATTCAACATTTACAGTTCCAGAAATCATTGTAGTTTTATGTTTTTAATGTATAGAGTTCACTTGGATACATTAGAAGGAGATAAACATATTCTGATGAATTAAGAATATGTACAATCAAACTTAACTATACGAATGTGTAGGAAGAAACTGCAGATGCTGGTTTACACTGAAGATAAATACAAAATGCTGGAGTAATTCAGCGGGACAGGCAGCATGTCTGGAGAGAAGAAATGGGTGGCGTTTCGTGTCGAGACCCTTCTTCAGTCTGAAGAAGGGTCTCGACACGAAACGCCACCCATTTCTTCTCTCCAGAGATCTATTGGAATGCCAGCTTTCTTGTTAAGGAATTCAAATTTCGTCTGAAATGGTTTGAAGTATATTACATTTGGTGCATTTGTAAAGTCAATGGGGTCTATGAAGAGGTTACATCAACATTTCCTTTCTTCTTACAGTAATACAATGTGACGTGACACTTAAAAAAATTAGATTCACAGTGGGATATTTTTTATTATGTTTCCGTTTGAGTGATGTGACCTAAAGATCAGCAGTTTTGGTTCCTGCTATTTCAATTTTTAGTTTAGTTTAGTTTAGAGATACAGCACGGAAACAGGCCCTACGGCCCACTGAGTCTGCACCAATCAGCGGTCTCCACACATCAACACTGTCCTACACACACTAGGGACAATTTACACATTCAGGATTCAGCCGCGGGACTGACATTACTTACCATCGCCCGGCGGGATCATAACATCTGAAGCCTGGATCGCCTCGGCGCAGAGGGAGAATAAGAAGGGATGAGGCAAAGACTTAAGATTTTTGCCTTCCATCACAGTGAGGAGGTGCCTGGTGAACTCACTGTGGTGGATGTTAATTTGTGTTTATTGTGTGTTTTTGTCAATTTTACTATATGTAGGACTGCAAGGCAACAACATTTCGTTCAGACCGCAAGGTCTGAATGACAATAAAGGCTACTTGACTTAACTTGACTTGACACATACACCAAGCCAATTAACCTCACACCTGTACGCCTTTGGACATTCCTGTTGTCTTTGAAATATTGTATTGCCGCACATCTTCAAAAAGATTTATTATCTTATTTTTGTAAAAAAGTTGTAATCGCAACCGTGTATGGCCATTGAATAATATGCCATGGCTCCACATTTAACGGTTGCAAAGTTGATCTGTACAGGGTAGTGAATCTTTATTATTCATATTATCCTCAGTAAACCAATTTTCAAGATATATAGATGCATGTAAACAAAAAGGCAAATCTCCTAAAATACAATTACTGTAATTTTGCTATTTGTGAAGCTACTCTGGCAAACAGTTCCATCCTAAAATAAGTTTGTCAGAAAAAAAATGAAATAGTAAAATAACAAATAATAATAAATACTCTTATGATTGCTAAATCCAACCAAGCCTATAGAATAGTAGTAAAAATGCAATTTGATTTTTGAGTTCCAAGTTAAGGGCCTGTCCCACTGTACGAGGTAATTCAAGAGCTCTCCCGAGTTTAAAAAAAAATCAAACTCGTGGTAAGCACGTAGAAAGTATGTAGCGGGTACGTCGGAGTTCGGGACGTCTCTTAGCGGCTCATAACGCTAACGGCAGGTACTCGGGAAACGCGGTAAGCTCGTGAAGATTTTTCAACATGTTGAAAAATGTCCACGAGAGCACCGAGTACCTACCGTAATTCTCCGAGTTCGAATCAGGAGAATCAGGGAATTAGCTCGTACAGTGGGACAGGTCCTTAAGGCGTTGCATCAGTCAAATAGAGGGTTTCTGTGCAGAGTTTTGATGTGGTATGATGTCCACAGAGCACCGATTGATGTTTTCTAAAAACCTGATATCTGGGGCACAATTCCTCCCAGATCCTGCAAAAAGTGTGGCTGGGGAGGCAAGACTTAAGGGATCAAAGGACACGAGTAATAGCTTCAAGAGTGCCCGCTTTGCACAAAGTAAGCAGGAGCAGCAAGGGTCACACCTCACCTTGATAGCTTACAACATCTTACTTTTATCAAATAGTATCAGATTTAAAATGAAGATTTCAATAGACAATACACAAAAGACAATAGACAATAGGTGCAGGAATAAGCCATTTGGCCCTTCGAGCCAGCCCCACCATTCACTGGGATCATGGCTGATCATCCACAATCAGTACCCCGTTCCTGCCTTCCCATATCCCTTCACTCCTCTATCTTCAAGAGATCTATCTAACTCTCTCTTGAAAGCCTCCAGAGAATTGGCCTCCATTGCCTTCTGAGGAAGAGAATTCCACAGATTCACAACTGTGTGAAAAAGTTTTTCCTCATCTCTGTTCTAGATGGTACCCCTTATTCTTAAACTGTGGCCCTTCGTTCTGGACTCTCCCAACATCTGAAACATGGTTCCTGCCTCCAGCGTGTCCAAACCCTTAATAATCTTACATGTTTCAATAAGATCACCTCTCATCCTTCTAAATTCCAGGGTATACCATCCCAGCCACTCCATTCTATCACCATCCTACCATCCTACCATCCCAGGAATTAACCTCGTGAATCTACGCTGCACTGCCTCAATAGCAAGAATGTCATTTCTCAAACTTGGAGACCAAAACTGCACACAATACTCCAGGTGTGGTCTCAATAGGGCCATGCACAACTGCAGAAGGACCTCTTTGCTCCTATACTCAACTCCTCTTGTTATGAAGGTCAACATGCCATTCACTTTCTTCACTGCCTGCTGTACCTGCATGCTTTCTTTCAGTGACTGATGAAAAGGACCCCAGATCTTGCTGTACTTCCCTTTTTCCAAATTTGACACAATTCAGCTAATAATCTGCCTTCCTGCCTTTGCCACCAAAGTGGATAACCTCACATTTATCCACATTAAACTGCATCTGCCATGCATCTGCCCACTCACCCAACCTGTCCGAGTCACCCTGCATCCTCATAGCATCCTCCTCACAGTTCACCCTGCCACGCAGCTTTGTGTCATCTGCAAATTTGCTAATGTTACTTTTAATCTCTTCATCTAAATCATTAATGCATATTGTAAATAGCTGTGGTCCCAGCACCGAGCCTTGCGACACCCCACTCATCACCAAAGATCATAGAGGAGCAAGATAGACCACTCCTCGAAAAACGCGTAGTATCACGTGTGTGATTGTCGACGCCATTTTATTGAGCATTTTTTTGGGCTTCCCCCACACTGTCATGGCGTCCTCATGTAAATCTTCATCTCACTGCTCCGCTATCAATTGTTCTAATCGTAAATCTAAACGACCAGACCTGTCATTCTTTAGGTTCCCCGATAAAAAAGAAAGGTAAGAAAATATTATTATTATTTTTTGTCGATATTCTGTGGTGAAAATGTTATTTTCTGTTCTCCCATCAACGGCCATTGGGAAACTAGGTTTGTCGGTACATTAGAAAGTTAGTAGACTTATTTTTAATAGATCTTTACTTACCACTATAATAAAGACAATTTTAACATTTCTGTACGTTTTTGGTTTTGTTCTTGTAAGGGATTGGTCTCCAAAATATGCCCCGCGGGACACATTAGGCCCAGTGACCAGGAGATTTTTCGAGCTCAGATTCAAGTCCGAGAACGCGACGGCTGTTACCCGTTATATTCCTCGAATTGTCCAGACATCACAAGCAAAGATCACAAGCCCGCCGTGAAGAAGGGTGCAATCAAAGATTATACAACTCTGCTCTAGCATCTTTGGGTGCAATGGTGGGCCAGGGGGTTCGGCGGCGGCGGCCGCAATCAAAGGTACGAGAGGAGCTCTGCTCTATAATCTTTGGTCAGAATGGGACGGCTGCACGTTATAATGTGCTATCGTTCCACCCCCTCTCCCCCTTAAGCCCAAGAGACAGAGAAATTCAACAAAGGAAACAAAGGGGAAAGGGCCAGGAGCAAAGAAAAAGGGGCAAGGAAATCCTGAACTACAGGGGAAACTAAACGCGAACACAACGGGAACCCGACCAACTGCCAAACCCATTCCCCGTACTCCCCGTGCACCCTTTCCCCTCCCCCACCTTCTCCCTCTTTCTCTCGATCTCTCTATCCCCTCTCTTCTCTCGATCTCTCTCTGCCTCTCTTCTCTCGATCTCTCTCTCTCTCCCTGCTCTTCTCTCGATCTCCCCTCCCTTCCCTCTCTCCCTCCCTTCCCTCTCTCCCTCCCTTACCTCTTCGTGAGAGTTAGCAGCTCTGCTATGCCTTGGGTCCAAAAGAGGATAGAAAGAAAATACTTAATGGTCTTTGTAAGAAGAATTTAATAAGCTCTTCTACATTTAAGGTAAATTGACATATTAGAGGCAAAAAGCATCTTCAATATACAGGTCTCTCCACACAACTGAAAACAATTGCATTTAAGTGATATATCATCCATTGTTCAGGCATGTAGTTATGATCATCTTTTTTCTTATTAGTTAATCCTAAATGATATCTCCTGTAATTTCAGATGTCAACAGTGGGTCCAGAATACTCGTCGACAAGATCTCCTGCACCGAACTGCAGAGTATTTGTCAAATAACTGCCGTCTTATGTACATTGTGTGAAATTGTGATTTGTTAACTGCACAAAACTAATGCAAATGGCGATATATTTATTATTGTATCTACGTTGGACATTTTGCTCTTTGGTGTCAGAACGCGGGGTGGGAGATTGCAACCTTCACATGGTCCGCCCTGTTTCGACAAATGCAATCAACCCGGTGTGCAGTCAAATAAGATCAAATAGAACAAGTTGTCCTACAACTTTAGGCTGTGCACGCCATAAGCAAGAAGAAGAAGAAGAAGAAGTGTCAGAACGCAATCTGAAGAAGGCTTCCGACCTGCAACGTCACCTATTCCTTTTCTCCAGAGATGCTGCCTGACCCACTGAGTTACTCCAGCATTTTGTGTCTATCTCTGTTTAGATTGGACTCGTGGGTGGAGATTGCGGCTGGTCTGGTGATCTAGAACGAGGGCCAAAGTCTCAGAATATGGGTAATGATATTTAGTAATGAGACAAGGAGCAGTTTCTTCACTCAAGGGCTGGGAATCTTGGAATTTTTGATCGCGTGAGATGGTGGAAGTCGAGTCCTTGAAAGGAGAGATATTTTTTTTCAAATACGAAAAGGATGAAGGATAATGGAGAGAATATGGGAATAAGGTGTTGAGGTGCAGGATCAACAATTATCTTACTGATGGTGGTGTGAACTTAGATGGCTTATCCTTGCTTTTATTTCTTACAGAGATACAGCGCGGAAACAGGCCCTTTGGCCCACCGCATCCGCTTTGACCAGCGATCCCCGCACACTAACACCATCCTACACACACTAGGGACAATTTACACTTATACCAAGCCTACAAACCTGTATGTCTTTGGAGTGTGGGAGGAAACCGAAGATCTCGGAGAACACCCATTCAGTCATGGAGAGAACCTACGAACTCCGTACAGACAGCACCCACTGTAAGGCAGCAACTTTACCGCAGCACCACCATGCCGCCCTTAATCCACTAGGGCACTAGGTTACAATAAACTTCCTACATATTCCAGGAATGCATCTCATAAAAATGGGAGAGGTTTAAATGCATTGTAAAATCTGCTGTCAGTTTCCTAGATCGGTATTGCTCTAATGGCCTCTTTGTATCATTTTCTTTGATTTAAACCATCCATTGTTCTGCATTTAGATTTTATTTTTTCCCCTGTCGATCACAAGGCACTGTTTGTTTCAGGGGTGACTCTAATCTCCAGCGTAATTTGACAAGACAGCCAAGAGGGCAAACACAGGCAGTTCAGATCTGCTGCCTGTATCGCATGAGAGAACAAGAATGAGACCAACTTGTTTTTTGCAGATCATCAACCCCTGACTGATGTTATCAATGCCGATGGTGACTCAAGGAGACTCAACCAGGTGGTGGTTTACAAAGGTCCATGCCCATTGTTCCTCATGGCATACCACCAGCCTCAACAGATCACCTAGTCATAGAGTCTCACAGCTTAGAAGCAGGACCTTCAGCTCAACTTGCCCACGCTGGCCAACATGTCCCATCTACACCAGTCCCACATGCCTGCATTTGGCCCATACCCCTCTAAACCTGTCCTAACCATCAAATAACCTAACAGAACTGTCATATGAGGAAAGATTTAAAAGACTAGGCTTGTATTCACTGGAGTTTAGAAGGATGAGGGGGATCTTATCATATTGTCTACAGTGTACTATGTTTACAGATTCTGTTGTGCTGCTGAAAGTAAGAATTTAATTGTTCTATCTGGGACAAGCTAGATGCAGGAAATTGTTCTACATGACAATAAAACACTCTTGTTAGATGCAAGGGGATCTTATAGAAACATATAAATGAATAAAAGGACTGAACAAGCTAGATACAGGAAAAATGTTCCCAATGTTGGGCGAGTCCAGAACCAGGGGCCACAGTCTTAGAACAAAGGGGAGGCCATTTAAGACTGAGGTGAGAGAAAAACTTTTTCACCCAGAGAGTTGTGAATTTGTGGAATTCCCTGCCACAGAGAGCAGTGGAGGCCAAATCACTGGGTGGATTTAAGAGAGAGTTAGATAGATCTCTAGGGGCTAGTGGAATCAAGGGATATGGGGAGAAGGCATGCACGGGTTATCGATTGGGGCTGATCAGCCATGATCACAATGAATGGCGGTGCTGGCTCGAAGGGCCAAATGGCCTCCTCCTGCACCTATTTTCTATGTTTCTAGAACACTCATCCAGCAATCCTCGAGCCCACCAGCTCATCCCGTAGTCAATTCATCAGCTTTTCCATAAGAACTTCCATCAGTTCTTCCAAAAGAATGACAATCAGACAATCTCGATAACCCTCAGCCCATCAAGCAGCCCCTTAATTCACCCAGAAGTCTGAACTATTGAATGCTCACTGCATCTCTTTCCATGTCGGCAAGTTAATATCCAGCTGCATGAAGCATGTGAAAAGGGAATAAATAGATGCATGTGGTGCAGTGATTTGTGCAGCACTATAGGCCTGGAGACCAAGAGGAGTTCACCATTGAACGGAGTTTGAATGGGGGGCTTGAGGCCCCCGACCGAGGAAGAACAAAAGGAAGGGACTTGAACTTTATTTCGCTTTCCATCACAGTGAGGAATGTGTAGGAGTCACTGTGGTGAATGTCCGTATTAAAATGTGGTTTTGAGTGCTGTTGCTTTTAATTGTATGACTGACCTGGCCAATGAAATTCCTCGTATGTTGCAAAACATGGCAAATACAATCTGATTATGATTCTGAAAAGCCTTTCCCTTCCATACTCTTTCCTCTCTGATCTTTTTGCAGTTGCCTGCCTTTCTGTACTTGTTGCAAGAGATTGTCGTGGCATCCAACATCCTCGGAGAATGTAGAATTAAAGGCAGGCAATGCCAGTTTTAAAGATGGTTATTTGCCTCAAGATTGGATTATTGTATCTCCAGAACCTCCCCAGAGGCTCTGGGAGACACAAGGTTCAAGAGGGAACACAAAAAGCCTAATTAGGAAGAATATTAAGAGTAAGACTTTCAATTAAAATACTGTAATTGATGGAACCTTGCCTTTAAATTGGTTCTTGGATGAAACCCTGATGGTTCTCACATTGTCTCTTTAAATTTACTCTCCTTTTCACACTTGCATTAAAACACACAGCCACCGCCATTCACAGTGATACTGCCCGGCAGTCTCATAATTACAGTCAACACAGCCACCTTGACAGCCACACAAAATGATGTAAATAAAAATTGTTTTCCTTGTTTAAGAAGTTCAATTTACAATTATTTGAAATTGTGGGGGTTGGTACAAAATACTGCTGACCCACAAATGTGTTGCTATGAGACATTCACATTTAAAAAATCCATGTCTCAAAAAAAGCAAGAAGGTGCCCATGTTATTTGACCAACTTATCAGATGAATTTAAATATGTAGGTATGTATGCATTAGCTTTGCTCCTAATTCCTTTTTCCAAATCATTAATATATATGGTAAACAGTTGCGGCCCCAACACCAAGCCTTGCGGCAAAAAAATCCAGAAGATTAGTCAAACATGATTTCCCTTTCATAAATCCATGTTGACTTGGACTAATTCTTTTACTGCTATCCAAATGCCCCATTATTACATCTTTAATAATTGACTCCAGCATCTTTCACACCACCAAAGTCGGGCTAACTGGTCTGTAATTCCCCGTTTTCTCTCACGCTCCTTTCTTGAAAAGTGGGATAGCGTTAGCTTCCTCCAATCCACAGGAACTGATCGTAAATCTATTGATCGTTGGAAAATGATCATGTGTATAAATATATATGTATGTGTATATATGCATGTATGTGTATATATGCATGTATATGTATATGTGTGTATATATGTATGTATATATGTACCCACAACAGATGGAATTAGAAGAGACTGGGAACAAGAATTAGCTATAAAAATTTCAAAAGAGAGCTGGGATAAACATTTACTACAGGTGCATAAATGCTCGATCAATGTACGACATACGCTTATCCAATTCAAAACATTACATAGACTATACTATTCAAAAACTAAATTAAATAAAATCTTTCCTAATGTTTCACCAATCTGTGATAAATGTCTGTGTCAAGAAGCTACCATAGCGCACTCTTTTGTTTTTTGTACAAAAATCCAAAAATTCTGGCATGGAATATTTGATATTTTTTCAAAATTAATTAAAATAAAACTGGTACCAAAACCAGAATGGATCATTTTTGGGATATCAGAAGGTATCCCTGAATTAAACGTGTATCAGAAGAATTTACTCAATTACGGGCTAATAATGGGAAAAAAGCTCATACTTAAATTCTGGAAAAATGCGCCCACACCAACAATAAAAATGTGGATATCAAATATGTTTGAAACATTACATCTGGAAGAGATGAGATTCCTCTTAGCAGATAAAGCAAGCCAATTCCAAAAGACGTGGTCTACGTTTATGGGCCTATTACAAGCATGAGGTGCAATAGTAATTTTAAATATAAATAAATAAATAAATGGTATCAGGACCTGGCATTGGGAGATAAAACAACAAAAACAGACTTGGTTGGTAGTCTTTCTGTGGAGTTTAATGTTATAATAGAGCGATTGTCCTTACTTTCTTTTTCTTTCTTTTCTAGGGTCTACTTTCTTACTTTACTTCCTTCTCTAACTTCTTTTCTAAGGGGCTTTCTTTTCCCAACACTCTCCTGCACTTCACAACTCTTGCGCACCTTCTTTACTTTCCTTACTTCTATCTTTTTCTTAAAGCTTTAAAAAAAAAAAAAATGAAGCGGTACAAAAAATGTATTAAGATATATGTGTTGTGTGTTATTGTAATTTACCGTACTTCTAATTTAAAAAAAAAAAAAAAAAAAAAAAAAAAAAAAAAATGTATGTATATATGTTTATATATGTGTGTATGTATGCATATAAATGTATCCATATGTATGTGTGCATTTGTATGTGTATACGTATGTATGTATGTGTGTATATATATGTATGTGTATAAATATATATATATGCATATATTTATTATTACTATATAATTATATATATAATTGCCTTTATGGTTTATGCACATCATCTTACAAGACAAATGAATTAATAGTGATTATTTAAATCAAAGTTGCTTCTGATCCATGAGAATAAACTTTATTATCTCTAACTTGCCTCTCACATACAGACACATTCATATAAATATATAAAATATATATACGTTAAATTTAATTTTGTGCAGTGTGTGTTAAAGGGAAACTGCACAATACAATGCAAGGGAAACTACGCAAAGGAGGGGGCTGTTCCCGCTACAAGATACTCGAGGATCTTTGCTTTGGATCAAAGATTATAGAGGAGCTCTATAATCTTTGCTTTGGATCACAGCGGGTGGCATACCGGAAGTCGCGTGTCGCTTAAACAAATGGCGGCCGTGACGTTCCGTCACGTACTACACGTCAGTCCATTGGATTTCGGAGGAGTGGTCTATCTTGCTCCTCTATGATCTTTGCTCGTCACTGCCTGCCATTCTGAAAGGGACCCGTTTATCCCTACACTTTGTTTCCTGTCTGCCAACCAATTTTCTATCCATATCAGTACCCTACCCCCTATTCCATGTGCTCTAATTTTGCTCACTAATCTCCTACGTGGGACCTTATAGTTCAGCTTTCAATACAATCATCCCTGACATACTAGTCAACAAGCTGTCGGACTTAGACTTCCCCCCTCTCACCTGCGCCTGGATAAAGGACTTCCTCAATAACCACCACAAACAGTCAAAATGGGCCTCCACTGCTCCTCCACACTCACTCTCAGCACTGGTTCTCCACAAGGCTCTGTGCTGAGCCCACTCCTCTATGCTCTGTACACTTACGACTGCACTCCCATCCACTCCACAAACTCCATTATTAAATTCGCGGATGACACCACAGTGATCGGACTCATATCAGGAGGAAACAAGGCAGTGTACAGAGATGAGGTCCTGAAGCTGTCAGAGTGGTGTTCCACGAACTACCAAGCACTTAATATCAGCAAAACAAAGGAAATGGTCATCGACTACAGAATGCACAGAGCGGACCATGCCCTGCTCTTCATCAACGGGGACTGTGCCGAGAGGGTTTCCACCTTCAAATTTCTGGCAACACACATCGCGGAGGACCTCTCCTGGTCTGCCAACACTTCTGCGGTGGTAAAAAAAGACCCAGCAGCGATTGCACTTCCTGAGAGTGCTAAGGAAGAACAGTCTAGAGGAGAGCTACTAGTGACCTTCTACCTCTCCACCATCGAGAGTGTGCTGGCATATTGTATCACGGTGTGGTGCCGGCTGCTCAGCAGCAGAAAGGATAGCACTGCAGAGAGTGATCAAAATGGCCCAGAAAACCACTGGAGGCCCTCTGCCTTCCCTGGAAGACATCTCCAGTTCTCGGTGCCTCCGTAGAGCCAGGAAAATAATCAAAGACCCCTTTCATCCTGGACAGTCACTGTTCAACCTCCTGCCCTCTGGTAGGTGGTACAAGTGCTTCAAAAGCCGGACAAACTGACTCAAGATCAGTTTCCTTCCCTGGGCCATTAGAACTCTAAATTCCTCAACTATCCACACGACATGAGAATGCTGTAATCAATTCCACTATGAAACAGACCACTGAGTTAATATTTCCTCTTTTTTAAAATCCTTTAAAGTATTTACTAAATTTAAAGTGTAATATTCTCCCAGTGCAAAATAACGTATTGAATGCATTGGATGTGACTTTGTCTTGTTTGGACTTGTTTTGGTTGCACTGATCAGGAGTAGCACTCATAATTTCTTGTATTTCTAATAAAGGCTTATTATTTTAATTATCAAATGCTTTCTGAAAGTCCAGGTACACTACATTCACTGGCTCTCCCTTGTCCATTTTCTTAGTTACATCCTCAAAGAATTCCAGAAGATTAGTCAAGCATGATTGCCCCTTCGTAAATCCATGCTGACTCGGACCAATCCTGTTACTGCTAACCATCAGGCCCTGGAGATTTATCAGCCTTCAGTCTGCCCAACACCATTTCCTGCCAAATGTGAATTTCCTTCAGTTCCTCTATCACCCTAGATCCTCTGACCACTAGTACATCAGGGAGATTGTTTGTGTCTTCCTTAGTGAAGACAGATCCAAACTACCTGTTCAGCTCATCTGCCATTTCTTTGTTTCCCATAATAAATTCACCTTTTTCGGTCTTCAAGGGTATAACTTTGGTCTTAACTAATTTTTTCCTCTTCACATACCTAAATAAGCTTTTACTATCCTCCTTTATATTTTTGGCTAGCTTACCTTTGTACCTCATCCTTACTCCCCATATTGCCTTTTTAGTTAGCTTCTGTTGCTCTTTAAAAGTTACCCAATCCTCTGGCTTTTCTCCAGAGATGCTGTCTGTTCAGCTTTTTGTGTCTATCTTTAGCATTATCTTTATCTGTGGAAAACAGATAGGAGTCACTCTATGGTTACTGCAGTTGGATTCTCCCATGTCTTGAAAGTGGTAATAACATCAATGTCTCTGATGTTCTCTGGCATAGACAATAGACAATAGGCAATAGACAATAGGTGCAGGAGTAGGCCATTCGGCCCTTCGAGCCAGCACCGCCATTCAATTTGATCATGGCTGATCATCCCCAATCAGTACCCCATTCCTGCCTTCTCCCCATATCCCCTGAGTCCGTTATCTTTAAGAGCCCTATCTAGTATCCAGAGAACCGGCCTCCACCGCCCTCTGAGGCATGTTCTACTCTCTATATTTTGTACGAAGTTGTGGATTTGTGATCTCCGTTCCCCTCCACCAAGCCTTAGATCAGGGGCCTACAAACCTTTCAGCATGAGGGCCAGATTATACATTTGGCACATTTTGGCACAGTTTTATAAATTTAATGAACTAAAAAAAGAACTTAAGTAAAACAAATGAAAGAAATTCAAACCAATACTTGTAGCCATCAACCAAGGTTAAACTTTAAACTAAAGGGCGAGTGAATTAATTTATTTTACACACGAGCACACACTTGCCGGTTCCCCACCGAGAGGGTTTGTTGCAGCGAGTTGGGAGCATGGCTAAATCTTGCCCCCCCTCCTCCCCCAACAGTCTGGCCCTCCTCTCTCTCTCCCCACACCCACGGCAACTCCAACCAAACCCGATGGAGGAAGCAGTGACGTGCCCTAAATGACAGCTACCAATGGAAGCGGGAAAAGCAGCCTTACCCGGGTTACTCTAAATATAAATGTTTAAAAGGCTCTGAAGGCTACATCCAAACTAGAGATTTCCTATTAATGGAGCGCACAAGTTGTTCTGTAGTTAGGTGACCGTCAAGTGACAGAAGAAAGTAAGCGTTAATGCGCATCAGCAATTAACATATCTATCCAGACTATTTCGTCGAATGGCTGCGCAATCAGTTCAATGTATAGGTGCAGCATTGTATGGGTTGATGCAAAATTGCTCACCATGTGATTCCACTGGGATTCGATTCCCATGCGTGTTATTTTCAATAGACTTTGATTTTTGTTTCTCTGCACACAAATTCCCACATTAATATTTAGGGTAAACTCCTGACAAAGACGATCGACAAACACTGCCTTGACACATTCATCTGCAGCAACATCGCCACTTATATACCAACCTACAATAAATAGACAATAGACAACAGGTGCAGGAGTAGGCCATACGGCCCTTCAAGCCAGCACCACCATTCAATGTGATCATGGCTGATCATCCACAATCAGTACCCCGATTAGAAACATAGAAACATAGAAAATAGGTGCAGGAGGAGGCCATTTGGCCCTTCGAGCCAGCACCGCCATTCATTGTGATCATAGCTGATCGTCCCCTATCAATAACCCATGCCTGCCTTCTCCCCATAGCCCTTGACTCCACTAGCCCCTAGAGCTCTATCTAACTCTCTCTTAAATCCATCCAGTGACTTGGCCTCCACTGCCCTCCGTGGCAAGGAATTCCATAAATTCACAACTTTCTGAGTGAAAAAGTTTTTTCTCACCTCAGTCTTAAATGACCTCCCCTTTATTCTAAGACTGTGGCCCCTGGTTCTAGACTCGCCCCACATTGGGAAAATGTTTCCTGCATCTAGCTTGTACAGTCCTTTTATAATGTTATATGTTTCTATAAGATTCCCCCTCATCCTTTTAAACTCCATACAAGCCTAGTGTTTTCAATCTCTCCTCATATGACAGTCCCACCATCCCCAGGGATCAATCTCGTGAACCTACGCTGCACTGCCTCAATCACAAGGATGTTCTTTCTCAAATTAGGAGACCAAAACTATACACAATTCTCCAGATGTGGTCTCACCTGAGCCGTATACTACTGCAGAAGAACCTCTTTACTCCTATACTGAAATCCTCTTGTTATGAAGGCCAACATTCCATTAGCTTTCCTCACTGCCTGCTGTACCTGTAAGCCAATATTCAGTGACCGGTGCACAAGGATGCCTAGGTCTCGCTGCACCTCCCCCTTAACTAACTTAACCCCATTGAGATAATAATCTGCTCCCTTGTTTTTGCCGCCAAAGTGGATAACCTCACATTTATCTATATTGTACTGCATCTGCCACGCATCTGCCCACTCACTCAACCTGTCCAGGTCACCCTGCAACCTCCTAACATCCTCTTCACAGTTCACACATCAACCCAGCTTTGTGTCATCCACAAACTTGCTAGTGTTGCTCCTAATTACCTCTTCCAAATCATTAATATATATGGTAAACAGTTGCGGCCCCAACACCGAGCCTTGCGGCACTCCACTCGCCACTGCCTGCCATTCAGAAAAGGACCCGTTCACTCCTACTCTTTGCTTCCAGTCTGCCAACCAATTTTCTATCCATGTCAACACCCTACCCCCAATACCATGTGCTCTAATTTTAGTCACCAGTCTCCCGTGCGGGACCTTATCAAAGGCTTTCTGAAAGTCTAGATACAAGTTCAAGTTTATTTTATTCATCACATACACATACGAGATGGGCAGTGAAATGAAAAGTGGCCATGCTCGCGGACTTTGTGCAAAAAAACAAACAACCAAACAAACTACAAACAGAATGGAACAGAATCACATATTCTTTTACATATTAAATATTGTGGGCGGAAGGAAAAGGGAAATTAAAAACATCAATTTAAAAAAAAAGCTGTAGAATGGTACAGTAAAGTTAGTCCCAGGTGATATAAGAGTTTGTACTCCTACACTACATCCACTGGCACCCCTTCATCCATTTTACTTGTCACATCCTCAAAAAATTCCAGAAGATTAGTCAAGCATGATTTCCCTTTCATAAATCCATGTTGACTTGGACTAATCCTTTTACTGCTATCCAAATGGCCCACTATTACCTTTTTAATAATTGACTCCAGCATTTCTCCCACCACCGAAGTCAGGCTAACTGGTCTGTAATTCCCCGTTTTCTCTCTCGCTCCTTTCTTGAAAAGTGGGATAACATTAGCTATCCTCCAATCCACAGGAACTGATCCTGAATCTATTGAACATTGGAAAATGATCACCAATGCATCCACTATTTCTAAAGCCACCTCCCTGAGGACCCTGGGATGCAGACCATCAGGTCCAGGGGATTTATCATCCTTCAGTCCCATTAGCCTACCCAATACTATTTCTTGCCTAATGAAAATTTATTTCAGTTCCTCTACCCCTTTAGATCCTCTGTCCTCCAGTACATCTGAGAGATTGTTTGTGTCTTCCTCAGTGAAGACAGATCCGAAGTACCTATATAACTCTTCTGCCATTTCCTTGTTACCCATAATAATTTCACCCGTGTCTGCCTTCAAGGGACCCACATTTGACTTTGCTTCTCTTTTTCCTTAACATATCTAAAGAAGCTTTTACTGTCCTTCTTTATATTCCTGGCCAGCTTCCCTTCGTACTTCATCTTTTCAGCCCGTATTGCCCATTTTGTTTCCTTCTGTTGTCCTATGAAAGTTTCCCAATCCTCTGGCTTCTGGCTACTCTTTGCTGTGTTATACATATTTTCTTTTAGTTGTATTCTATCCCTAACTTCTCTTGTCAGCCACGGTTGCCTCCTGCTCCCCTTAGAATCTTTCTTCCTTTTTGGAATGAAATTAAATTAGATTAGATTAGATTAGATTATTTAATGACCACACAGTCAAGCTGGTGGAATTCAGGTTCAGTACAGGATGTTACAAGGTAGGCTGATTCCCGTCAAACATAACATAAAACACAACATCATACAATATACAGTACATGCATGGGGAGGATATGTGCTGTTGTCATAGTGTGTTCAGAATTCGGATTGCGTGTGGGTAAGAACTGTTTTTAAATCGAGATGTCTTGGCGGGCAGTGAGCTGTAGCGCCTTCCTGATGGCAGCAGGTGGAAGATGTGGTGAGCTGGGTGGGAGGGATCAGAGATGATTTTCTTCACTCTTGACACGGACCGTTTGTGATGGAGTGATTCTATTGATGGAAGGGGAGTGCTGATGATTTTGGAGGCTTTGTTAACTATGCGCTGTAATTTATTACGGGAGTGAGTGTCTAAACTGCTGAACCAGACTGTAATTGATGAAGTGAGCATGCTTTGGATGATGACTGTGTAGAATCGGATTAGGAGGTGTTTCCTTACTCTAAACTTCTTGAGCTGGCGGAGGAAGAAGAGTCTTTGGTTGGCTTTTTTGTAGATGTGATTTGAATTGATTTTCCATTTGAGGTTATTGCTTATGTGAGTGCCAAGAAATTTGAATGAGTCAGTGGTGGATATGGGTTCGCCTGAGATGAGTAGGGGGGTCAGGGGTTGTGCCTTACGTCTGAGATCAATGATGAGTTTGTGTGTTTTTGATGTGTTGAGTAAGAGGTTATTATCTGTGCACCAAGTGACTGCTTTGTGTGTTTGAGTGCGGTATTCTGTTTCATTATTGTTCGAGATGAGACCTATGATGGTTGTGTCATCTGCGTAAATACCTGTCATTGCTAATCCACCGGCATTCCTGCTAGGATCCCTTTTCAGTCTTCCTTGGCCAGCTCCCCTCTCATGCCTTCATAGTCCCCTTTGTTCAACTGCATCACTGACACTTCCGATTTAACCTTCTCCTTCTCAAATTGAGATTCTGCCATCTCTCCATATCCCCAGACTCCGCTATCATCAATTTCCCTATCTAGCTCTCTCTTGAAAGTTTCCAGAGAACTGGCCTCCACTGCCCTCTGAGGCAGAGAATTCCAGACTCACAACTCTCAGTGTGAAAAAGTGTTTCCTCATCTCCGTTCTAAATGGCTTACCCCTGTGGCCCCTGGTTCTGGACTCACCCAACATTGGGAACATGTTTCCTGCTTCTAGCATGTCCAAACCCTTAATAATCTTACATGTTTCAATAAGATTCCCTCTCATCCTTCTAAATTCCAGAGTATACACACCCGGCCGCTCCATTCTCTCAGCATAGACAGTCGCGCCATCCCGGGAATTAACCTTGTGAACCTACGCTACATCCCTCAATAGCAAGAATGTCCTTCCTCAAATTTGGAGACCAAAACTGCACACATACTCCAGGTATGGTCTCACCAGGGCCCTGTATAAATGCATGGTCATATGATAGCTTTCAATAGGTTGCTCCAACATAATTTACCCTTTGGCCCAATAAATACAACAAGGTAGACAAAAGTGCTGGAGAAACTCAGCGGGTGCAGCAGCATCTATGGAAATAGGGAAAGTCCGGCAGCGAAGGAAATAGGCAATGTTTCAGGCCGAAATCCTTCTTCAGTCCTGAAGAAGGGTTTCGACCCAAAACGTTGCCTATTTCCTTTGCTCCATAGATGCTGCCGCACCCACCGAGTTTCTCCAACACTTTTGTCTACCTTTGATTTTCCAGCATCTGCAGTTCCTTCTTGAACAAATACAACAAGGTAATTGGTCCGTGAATAATTGATCTTTTTCTCTTTTTTCCCACAGTCAAAATGTAAGGGGAGAATCTGCCTTTTGTAAAAAAATATCGGAGGGATTTTTAAAACAGCTGCAATAATTTGTTGAGTTACAGTTGTACAAGTTAATTGGGTGGCATGGTGGCACAGTCTTAAGTTGCTGCCATATAGGGGTGCCGGGTTCGTTCCTGAATACAGGTGCTGTCTGTACAGAGTGACCTGCATAAATTATCTCTGGAGCTCCGGTTTCCGCCCACACTCCAAATACTTTCAGGTTTGTATAGGAAGGAACTACATATGCTGGTTATACACCAAAGATTTGTAGATTAATTGGGTTGGTATAATTGTCCCTAGTGTGTGTGCGTGTGTAGGATAATATTAGTGGTGGTGGTGGGGGCGAGCGAAGGGCCTGTTTCCGCGTTGTATCTCTAAAGTTTAGAGCAAACTGACGAGTAAGTTCCCATGCTACCACAGAACCCGCTAAATAGCTCGCCGCACGGAACGTGTTAAGAGCTTGCTGCTGGCTGAATAAAATATCGTGGCGGGCCGGTTGTGGCCTGCGGGCCATAATTTGGGGACCCCCACCTTAGATCATCAGGGGGGATATAGTTTGCTCCAAAGGCTTTTAGAGCAAATATTCAGCCCATGTTGCCTCTGCACCAGAGCCAGGATTCCACCCACCTTCAGTTGTCAAGATGCATTTTAGAGATAATGCTTGCACACATGCATGTACACAACATTCACAGGTCATTGTCAATTTGGTTATTAAAGTCTACATGAGTATAGATCTTACATTTAACATTTGCAAAATAAAGGGCCAACTTGCCCTATTGCACAATACCTTGCTGTGACAATAACAGTTCATAATAAGCTGCTAGAAATCATGGACCAAATGCCTGCAGATATATGAACATACATGCAAGTATATAAATTAGCAGCAGAAAAAGGCCACTCAACCCTTTGAGACCATGAGATTTGTTCAATTGTAACCTCGCTTCTGCCACCCCATCTGTCCCCTTGCTTATCAAAATCCTATCTACCTCTGCTAAAATGTAATATTTAAAGACTTTACTTACAATCGCCTTTGAGGAAGTGAGTTCCAAAAATCATCGGCCTGTGAAATAAATATAAAATCACCTCATCTCTGCCTTAAAGAAGCATCTCCTGCAAAAGAAGAAAAAGAGAAAGAGAAACTCACAGGCAATTTAAGTTAATTTATTCCTTTTAGTGGCAAATCACAGCATCTGCTTCAAATCTTTTCCTTTGATGATGTCTTGCAATAAATGTATGCTCAATTGACATTTCAGTTTGATATTACATTATAGCTATAAAAAGGCCCTTTCACTCCTGATCAGACTATAATGAACTTCCCTCCATTATAAATCGATCAATGTCAAAATACTTCACAGGGCAGCACAATGGCGTGGCAGTAGAGCTGCTGCCTCATAGTGCCAGAGACCTGATTCAATCCTGTCCTTGGACGCAATATTTGCAGAGCTTGCATGTTCTCTCTGTGACCGATTGGGTTTTCTCCAGGTGTTCCGGTTTCCTCTTACATTCTACGTGGGTATGTGGGTTTGTAGGTTAGTTGGCTTCTGCAAATTATCTCTAGTGTGTAGAATAGAACTAGTGTATGGATGATCGCTGGTCGGTGTGGACTCAGTAGGCTGAGGGACATGTTTCCACACAGTATCTCTCAATTAGCCTAATTTTAAAATAATATCCTGGTTAGGGTGGTTTGGGTCCGCAGTCACCAATCACCATCTGTTAGTCCTACCTGACCCAGATGCGGATGCCCTATCTTGCTCACTCAAAGTGCCAAGAGATCAGCAAATCTACTCCAACCACACAACATGATAAAGTCGATGAATAAGAACAAGCCCCTCTTCATGCCTTTGATAAGGCAGTGATGTCATAGAGCCATAGAAACAGACCCTTTGGCCCAACTCACCCGTGCCGATCAAGATGCCCCCCAACTAAATTGCCCTCCCATTTAACTGCGTTTGCCCATATCCCTCTAAATCTTTCCTATCCAAATGACTTTTAAACACTACTTTCCCAACTTCAGCAGCTTTCAAAGCTCTCAGGAATTGTAAATATCTTTGATATTTATTTTTGTATCTTTCATTCAGGAACATTTGAAAGCGAGAAAATGAATTTAAAACATTCCAAAATGATATACATCGATTAAAATATAAGCCTGATCGAAAATGTAAAATATTCTAAATAATTAAAAGCATTAAACCTTTGTTTCTGAAAAAATAGGCATTTACCTTCTCCTTAATTTCTTCCTAGCAGCTCTAAAATTCTCATTGATGTCAATACCATCAAGGCTTCTGTTCCTGCTTAGTTCAGGTGTTGAAGCCAATTTATCAGCATAAATACCAGAGGATCTCAGAAAGAACCAATTTAGCCTGTGACCTCCATAGCTGCTACACTGTAGCTATTGTCAACTGGGGATGAGGGATTGGGGGCAGGGGGAGTGAGAACCACCGTAGGACACCAGTCAAAGCAATTTGGACAGAATCACTGAGACTAGTCCATCGACAAAGTTGTCCTCAGCCTATATTTTATTGTCAATCCATATCATTGCTTGAAATTTTGCTAAAAATGTACTTTGATAGACAAATTTGATCTTGGTAGTCAAATATAACAAAAATCAGAAAAGAGTTGGCCTTTCATCTGTTTTAAATAACTCTTGGGTAACTCATAATTTCTCATTTTAAAACAACATTTTTGGGCAATAGATTCATAGCTATCAATCATTGATGTAAATGGGAGTAAAATGGGACCAAAGCTCTATGATCCCTGCAGGAAATAGAGACATATAATCAACCAAACAATCTCCCTGGAAAATTTCTGCAGATTTGAATTCCATTCAGATTTTATTTCTTCATTTGCACCAGCGGCTTCTTAGGATTTGCTCAGTTCAGAATAACAGGCATGAGCTGATTCCAATTCTGCATCTAATGAAAGAAATTGGAACCAAGCCAGTGTGAGCTGGCAAATTCACACCAAATGACAGCCAATGCCTTTTGGACAGTTTCCCGAACACTGCCTTGAATTTGAAAAGAACAACAATGTCAGGAAAAAAAGCATCAGAACCAACTAATCCATTGGATCAAACACGAAGAATGCTCCATTGAATAAAATGTCCTGTGCAATAATTATAACAGTGAAAGAAAAGAAAAAAAAATTCTATAAAAGAAATATTGAAAGCGAGCACCAAGGGTTTTTAAATAATATTTGAGCTAATTTAGGTCCTTTAGAACTCTAGCAGATATATTGCCGATTCATAAAATGAACTAATAGCAAATTCTATAAGTTACTCTAAAGCTGAGATGGGCATGAGAGTCTTCATTCGAGTTGCTCCCCATTTTGGAATCATTATGGGAAAATAATGCATTCTGCAGAATTATTCTATCACACAATCTGCACTTCACATTAAAATGCTTTAGAATTGTCCAGTGATGCATGTAAACAGAGTCAAAGGTTTCATTGAATGTTTCCAAACAATTCACTAAAATTTCTCCCTGTATCCCAAGTAATGAACACTATCATAAATCTGGAGTAGAGTATTCAGACAGAGCCAACAGGAAGACATTTGATTTGTTGTTCATAAGATCATAAGTGATAGGAGTAGAATTAGGCCATTAGGCCCATCAAGTCTACTTCGCCATTCAGTCATGGCTGACCTATCTCTCCCTCCTAACCCCATTCTCCTGCTTTCTCCCCATAACATCTGACGCCCGTACTAATCAAGAATCTATCTATCTCTGCCTTAAATATATCCACTGACTTTGCCTCCACAGCCTTCTGTGGCAAAAGCTCTCTCCTAAAGAGATTTTGTTGCTAAAGGATCGTACATGTTTCCATATAATTCTTTGAATTCCTCTTTAGCATCGACTCAAAACATCTGTTATTACCTTTCATCTTTGTGCAGCACTTCAGATGTGGTTTTTCCTTCTGTGAATATTTTTGATTTTGTGCTTAGGATAGATTTTATGCTGAGGTGTACATACAAAAGACAGATTGGATGCATTTAGAGTAATGGGCCTGTCCTACTTAGATGATTTTTTAGGTGACTGCCGGCGACTGTCATAGTCATAGCAGGTCGCCGAAAAACCTGCGACTGGACCCCCCATGACAATGTCTACAACAAGCTACAACAACCTACCACCTAGTTGACGTCAAGCTGTGGCAAGCTACCGACTCAACCGGCGACCACAATCTTCGCGACTAGGACATCAACCTACGACCACACCTACAACAACCTTCATGATGCCTACCACAACCTACCATAACACAGACGACAACGTATGACAGCCGAAGTCAACCTACGTCCACCCGCGACAAGCTACGACAAGCTACGACCCTGACGGTGACACCTGAAGACAAGGCAAGATAAGTGACATCATTTTGGCCTCTAAAACAGTGGAATCACAGTTTTCCTATAATTTTCAATGCAGTACAATGCTTGTATTTGTGTTTGTTTTATTGATGAAAATATATGAAATGAGTTTGTTTTTCAGTGCAGTGCAATGCTTGTGTTTGTGTTTGTTTTATTGATTTAAAAAAATGATTTAAATATTTGAAAGTAATGTCATGAGACACTAATCTGAAATAAATGTTCATACATCAATTTGCCGTCAAAATGTCACGCATTTACTTTATTGATATTGAAGCAAACAAAGGTTTTAACAACAAAAAAAGGTTGATAAGAACATACAATATAACCACATTAAAATTGAAATTACCTATAATAAATCTAGGAAGAATCATAACTTTAACATTAAAGAAAGTTTAATTTATTATTAGATTATAAAAAACATACAACTGTGCATACAAAAATAAAGATATTATAATCACATAAAATTGTACTCCCATACCCCAAGGAGCTTCAATAAACTTCATACTTCAAACTTTAAACTTCAAACATAATACAAGTACAAAAACATACAGGCCAACATCATTTATGGACACATTACACTGATGTGTGATCTGTGTCCATTAATCCAAACTCAAGTGCCCACGTGTCCTGCATCTCTGTTGTGGGGGTACCCCCTGTTGTCACTGGTGCAGGTCTGGGTGTGTCAAGGCCGGGGTAGTCTGAATGCAGCTGAGAGTGCAGAGCAGCCATTAGAACTTGCAGGCTGCCAGCCAGTGTATGTGGAAGTAGTGGCTACCTGTTGTGCTGTGGAACAGGGTGACCTTACTATGGGTAAGGTGGCCATCTGTGAGCATGACCGCACTGATGGTGGCATCTGTGGTGCTCCCATCAGTGTGTGGCTGCAACGCAGAAACATATCAATATTAAGTGGAAGTCAAATAAATTAAAGCTTTTCACAAGCTGTGTGTGACAAAGAATTTCAAGTCCATTTCACAAAAAGTATTATGAAATTAGATGCCTGGTATGCCTGGTGGTCCCATCAGTCCCATCTGAGGCTGTCCCATCTGTTACAGTCCTATGTGTCCCATCAGCTGAAGAGTCTGCAACACCCATGAATTCATTGTGAATATTTCATACAAAAACATTAATTTAAAGGTAAAATATTAAAGTCAAATGTTCCCAAAATTCCACAAAAATGTTCTCCGACTGGGAGAAGTTATGGACCATCGTCATGGCAGCCATGATGTAGTTGGACCACATGTAACTACACCATGGTCTCTGTTTAAGAAGGAACTGCAGATGCTGGAAAATCGAAGGTACACAAAAAAGCTGGAGAAACTCAGCGGGTGCAGCAGCATCTATGGAGCGAAGGAAATAGGCAACGTTTCAGGCCGAAACCCTTCTTCAGACTGAAGAAGGGTTTCGGCCCGAAACATTGCATATTTCATTTGCTCCATAGATGCTGCTGCACCCGCTGAGTTTCTCCAGCTTTTTTGTGTACCCTGGTCTCTGTTGCCTGTTGCATGAGCTGCAACATAAATAACTATTATTAAGGTAAGTAAATTTGGAATAAAAAAGAGATGGATGGATGAATGGATGGAGAAATCTTCCAAAAATTTCCCCAAAAGTACTTACCACCTTGATTAGCTCATGCCGACTTGCCTCTCTCTCATCCACCTCACTTGCATTTGGGGTGGAGCCTGCAGTGAAGCTGGCAATCGTCATGCTCCTCTTGCTATGCTGCTGACTGGTGGAGGGGGTGGATCAAGAGGTCCCTCACGTGGATCAAACTAATCTTCACAGCACCTACTGGTCAGTGGCTTCTTCTTGTCAAACTGGAAAAAAATGAATATGTTTTGCAAACTTTCAAGACCATCAGGGCGTGGCATGCTAGATAACAATCAAATTATGAGTTTCACAATAACTATTTTATAATAATTATCTTCTTGGTGGTCTGTCTACTCTCCACTCGTACTATATGTGAATTGATGAAGCCCCAATTTGTCGATGATCCACTGCTGCCTTTTGGTTACGTTTTTGGTACCAGACCCTGACTTGGTCCCACTTACCACTGACAGCTTACCATATCTCGTTCTCTGGCTTTTGAACCACTGACAGAGTTGGGCATATGAAAAAAATAAAATAAAGACCAGTGTAGATTGCCTGCCTGCAAAAGAATGGAAGAGCTACTGCTTGAAACGTGCAAGTTTTAACCGACTGTACATGTTACCACATATGGCCTAACCCCAAAAATAAATTGTATTTTCATTACATTGATTCTGGATCAGGAGACAACAGGAGCAGTACATGAAGTTGCAAATTTCTGGACTTGAAATGCAGACAAACAAAGTAGGTACTTACAGGTGCAGTCAGGGAACTCCTTGGCCTTGGTTTCCAGTAGTGAGTTCTTCCTGTCCTTCATTCGATAATTTACGTTGTTCTTGTCATAGAACTCTGTGTTTGACTGGTACGACTCTACCAGCTCTCCTTCTTGTTAACATACTTTTATTCAGGAAATAAAAATATCATCCAATGCTGTGGCATAACTGGGTAAGTTTTTATGAATAGATGCAAAACTGATATCGTGTTGGAACTGACCATAACTGAAATGTCACCCGTTCCTTCTCTCCAGAGATGCTGCATGTCCTGCTGAGTTATGCCCCTGTCCCACCTAGGAAACCTTTACGGAAACCTCTGGAGACTTTGCACCCCACCCAAGGTTCCCGTGCGGTTCCCGGAGGTTTTTGTCAGTCTTCCTACCTACTTCCACTACCTGCAACCTCCGGCAACCACCTGCAACCTCCTGGAACCGCACGGAAACCTTGGGTGGGGCGCAAAGTCTCCAGAGATTTCCGTTCAGGTTTCCTAAGTGGGACAGGGGCAGTACTCCAGCATTGTGTATCTGTCTTTGGTTTATAACCAGCATCTGCAGTTCCTTCCTACACACAATTTTCTGTTACTTGCCATTTCTAAATGCATTCTGAGGTTTTGCTTCACATCAATTATATTGACTCTGGCATTAATTTGTTTTATGCTTGAAATTGATGCCAATGTGGTGCCCTTACTTTATACAAGCAATAAAACTTTCAGCAATGATGGTTACTTTTAATTATGATGCTTGGTTTATTTTTTTAAATTATATTTTGGGTCAATGGTTTAGAATACATTCATTTCTGATGCATGTCTAAAAATGCAATGCAGACTGACAGGATGCAATTCCCCTTTCTCTTCGGTGCTGGCTCGAAGGGCGAATGGCCTAATCCTGCACCTATTGTCTATTGTTCTCCTCCTGGGTCAGCTCAACCTGCCTGATGGGTGGTGATGGGGTTTGGGCCTTGCCTTGGCGCTGCCCTTTCCTTCTTCTTAGAGCCATGTTGAACTGTCCGATGTCCCCGAAACAAAATGCGCAATGTCCACGTACTTTCTTTGCCTGACCACGTGGAGCTGTGGACTTGGGTTTTTCAATGCACCAATGAAATTCACTGGCGGGAACATACAACACCGGCGACAACCTACCATACGTCAGGAGAATTCAAGATATGCTCATATGCGCCAAACCCACTGTCGCCGAAAAACCATAAAGACGCTACGACTCCTTGCGCAACTGAGGAGGCTACCCATGACCATACAGACGACACCCCGGCGACCATGTGGTGACAACCAAGTCGCGTGTAGTCGCCTAAAAAATCGCCGAAGTGAGACAGGCCCATTAGGCAGATAAGAAGCTTATCACCCCTGTATATCTAAAAACTCAACCACTAGTGTTTAGAGACCTCAATTTATTTTCCAGTCATAGTCATACAGCATTGAAACAGGCCCTTTGGCCCAATTTGCCCATGCTGACCAAGACCATCTACGCTGGTCCCACCCGTCCGCATGTGGCCCACATTCCTCTAAACCTTTCTTATTCACGTACCTGTCCAAATTGTTTTTTTTTAATGTTGTTATAGTACATATCTCAACTATTGCCTCTGGCAACTCATTCCACATACCCACCAACCTCTTTGTGAAGGCAGCTTGTTCTATATACCCACCATCCTATTTGTGAAAATCTATGGCTTAGAAAGCAGTTTACTGACCAAGGTCAACCGCTTACTGACTACCTGACCTCCATATAGTGGTGTGTAAAATAGATAGGGTGAATGAACAGTCTTCTACCCAAGGTAGGGGAAGCAAGGACCAGAGGACGTGTGTAAGGTGAAAAGGGCAAGGGGCAAGAACCTGAGGGGCAATCTTTTCACTCCCAGGGTACATGAAACAAGTTGGCAGAGGAGATAGCTGAGGCAGGTACGGTCACAGCATTTATAAGACATAGAAACATAGAAACATAGAAATTAGGTGCAGGAGTAGGCCATTCGGCCCTTCGAGCCTGCACCGCCATTCAATATGATCATGGCTGATCATCCAACTCAGTATCCTGTACCTGCGTTCTCTCCATACCCTCTGATCCCCTTAGCCACAAGGGCCACATCTAACTCCCTCTTAAATATAGCCAATGAACTGGCCTCGACTACCCTCTGTGGCAGAGAGTTCCAGAGATTCACCACTCTCTGTGTGAAAAAAGTTCTTCTCATCTCGGTTTTAAAGGATTTCCCCCTTATCCTTAAGTTGTGACCCCTTGTCCTGGACTTCCCCAACATCGGGAGCAATCTTCCTGCATCTAGCCTGTCCAACCCCTTGAGAATTTTAAACGTTTTTATAAGATCCCCTCTCAATCTCCTAAATTCTAGAGAGTATAAACCAAGTCTATCCAGTCTTTCTTCATAAGACAGTCCTGACATCCCAGGAATCAGTCTGGTGAACCTTCTCTGCACTCCCTCTATGGCAATAATGTCCTTCCTCAGATTTGGAGACCAAAACTGTACGCAATACTCCAGGTGTGGTCTCACCAAGACCCTGTACAACTGCAGTAGAACCTCACTGCTCCTATACTCAAATCCTTTTGCTATGAAAGCTAACATACCATTCGCTTTCTTCACTGCCTGCTGCACCTGCATGCCTACTTTCAATGACTGGTGTACCATGACACCCAGGTCTCGCTGCATTTCCCCTTTTCCTAGTCGGCCACCATTTAGATAATAGTCTGCTTTCCTGTTTTTGCCACCAAAATGGATAACCTCACATTTATCCACATTATACTGCATCTGCCAAACATTTGCCCACTCACCCAGCCTATCCAAGTCACCTTGCAGTCTCCTAGCATCCTCCTCACAGCTAACACTGCCCTCCAGCTTAGTGTCATCCGCAAACTTGGAGATATTGCCTTCAATTCCCTCATCCAGATCATTAATATATATTGTAAATAGCTGGGGTCCCAGCACTGAGCCTTGCGGTACCCCACTAGTCACTGCCTGACATTGTGAAAAGGACCCGTTTACTCCTACTCTTTGCTTCCTGTTTGCCAGCCAGTTCTCTATCCACATCAATACTGAACCCCCAATGCCATGTGCTTTAAGTTTGTATACTAATCTCTTATGTGGGACCTTGTCGAAAGCCTTCTGGAAGTCCAGATACACCACATCCACTGGTTCTCCCCTATCCACGCTACTAGTTACATCCTCGAAAAATTCTATAAGATTCGTCAGACATGATTTACCTTTTGTAAATCCATGCTGACTTTGTCCAATGATTTCACCACTTTCCAAATGTGCTGCTATCCCATCTTTAATAACTGACTCTAGTAGTTTCCCCACTACCGATGTTAGACTAACTGGTCTGTAATTCCCCGTTTTCTCTCTCCCTCCCTTCTTAAAAAGTGGGGTTACGTTTGCTACCCGCCAATCCTCAGGAACTACTCCAGAATCTAAAGAGTTTTGAAAGATTATTACTAATGCATCCACTATTTCTGGAGCTACTTCCTTAAGTACTCTGGGATGCAGCCTATCTGGCCCTGGGGATTTATCGGCCTTTAATCCATTCAATTTACCTAACACCACTTCCCGGCCAACCTGGATTTCACTCAGTTCCTCCATCTCATTTGACCCCCGGTCCCCTGCTATTTCCGCCAGATTATTTATGTCTTCCTTAGTGAAGACAGAATCAAAGTATTTATTCAATTGGTCTGCCATGTCCTTGTACCCCATGATCAATTCACCTGTTTCTGACTGCAAGGGACCTACATTTGTTTTAACTAATCTTTTTCTCTTTACATATCTATAAAAACTTTTGCAGTCAGTTTTTATGTTCCCTGCCAGTTTTCTTTCATAATCTATTTTTCCTTTCCTAATTAAGCCCTTTGTCCTCCTCTGCTGGTCTCTGAATTTCTCCCAGTCCTCCGGTATGCTGCTTTTTCTGGCTAATTTGTACGCATCATCCTTCGCTTTGATACTATCCCTGATTTCCCTTGTTATCCACGGATGTACTATCTTCCCTGATTTATTCTTTTGCCAAACTGGGATGAACAATTTTTGTAGTTCATCCATGCAGTCTTTAAATGTCTTCCATTGCATATCCACCGTCAACCCCTTTAGAATTAATTGCCAGTCAATCTTGGCCAATTCACGTCTCATACCCTCAAAGTTACCTTTCTTTAAGTTCAGAACCATTGTTTCTGAATTAACAATGTCACCCTCCATCCTAATGAAGAACTCAACCATATTATGGTCACTCTTGCCCAAGGGGGCACGTACAACAAGACTGCTAACTAACCCTTCCTTATTACTCAATACCCAGTCTAAAATAGCCTGCTCTCTCGTTGGTTCCTCTACATGTTGATTTAGATAACTATCCCGCATACATTCCAAGAAATCCTCTTCCTCAGCACCCCTGCCCATTTGATTCACCCAATCTATATGTAGATTGAAGTCACCCATTATAACGGTTTTGCCTTTGTCGCACGCATTTCTAATTTCCTGTTTGATACCATCTCCAACTTCACTACTACTGTTAGGTGGCCTGTACACAACACCCACCAGCGTTTTCTGCCCCTTAGTGTTTCGCAGCTCTACCCATACCGATTCCACATCCTCCAAACTAATGTTCTTCCTTTCCATTGCGTTAATCTCCTCTCTAATCAGCAACGCTACCCCACCTCCTTTTCCTTTCTCTCTATCCCTCCTGAATATTGAATATCCCTGGATGTTCAGCTCCCAGCCTTGGTCACCCTGGAGCCATGTCTCCGTGATCCCAACTATATCATAGTCATTAATAGCTATCTGCACATTCAACTCATCCACCTTATTACGAATGCTCCTTGCATTGAGACACAAAGCCTTCAGGCTTGTTTTTACAACACTCTTACCCCTTATACAATTATGTTGAAAAGTGGCCCTTTTTGATTTTTGCCCTGGTTTTGTCTGCCTGCCACTTTTACTTTTCACCTTGCTACCTATTGCTTCTATCCTCATTTTACACCCCTCTGTCTCTACGCTCACACATTTAAGAAACCCTTTCCCTTTAACTCCATCCTCCACTATCCCATTCGACACCCCACCCCCCTTATTCAGTTTAAAACCACCCGTGTAGCAGTGGCAAACCTGCCTGCCAGAATGCTGGTCCCACACTCGGACAAGTACAAAGATAGGAAAGGTTTAGAGGAATATGGGCCAAATAGGTCTAGCTTAGATACGCTACACTTAGTTTTTTCCCAATTTAACAAGATAAGCATTTTCATACATTTTTTCAACAGGTGTCGGGGTAATGTAATGGAACTCATAGGCATGTCTGTTCCAAATAAAACCTCTTTCAGTTTAGAATAGAATAGGCTTCCATTTTATCAATATATCTATTATATTTAGCTCTCTGAAAGCCTTACCGAAGTCATGAACTCTGTGTGCATGAAATATTGTTGTATGTTTGTGTTATGAAGGATGAGTCTTGGCTATGCAGTGATGAAGTTTCGGATCATGTCTTTAGCACTTCTCATGAAGACATGATCCGAAACTTCATCATTGCATAGCCAAGACTTATTCTTCATAACACAACATTTAGTGCACACAGAGTTCATGACTTCGGTGAGGCTTTCAGAGAGCTAAAAATAATAGATATATTAGATTTAATAATTTCTGATGCCAGACCCCAGATGAATTATTACACTGATAAGATATTTATTATCTGACAAGACTAAATGGGACCCGATGGGTCCGAGCATCACACGGGAGGGCTGGTCCCCCAATGCAATATTCCATCTTTCTGGAATATTGCACTTTCTGGAGTGCTAGTATGGGTGTTGTGGGCTGAAGGGACTGGTTTCCAGAGGGCTAGTATGGACATTGTGGGCCGAATGGATTCTTGGGCTGGCGGCTCAGTCACTCAAGCCTGTTGTGCTGCCAGCTCACTCATTCATTGCTGGTGGGCTGGCAGTTGACTCACGGCTATTCCTTGAAATTCCATTTCAAGCAGGGTGCAAGGCCACCAAATTCAAGTGCAGTTTCATACCATTTCAAGCAGGGTGCAAGGCCACTAAAGACAGTGAGTCGTGACCTCTCCCTCCTCCATCTTGCCGAGACTGAGCCACGCCCACACTTCTGGGTTTTATAGTCCCTCCCCCCTCCTACCAGAAGGGGCGTGGCCTACAATTAGGCAACACAGCTTTAGCATTTCCAAACCAAAGGCAACACAGCTTTGGCATTTCCAAACTATACTTTCAAACCACATTAAGGTCACTGACAGGCCAGTAAAACCACTCACAGTTTAGTAGACATGTGTTCAGTGTTATTCACAGTTCAGACTGAGAGAAGTGACCCTCTCGCTCCCCCATCTTCCAGAGACTGACTGAGGCACTCAACACTTCCAGGTTTTATAGTCCGTCCGGAAGGGGCATGGCCTTCAGGAGAGAGAATCTCAACATTTTTTAACAACACTAATAACTCTTTTATTTTTCATCGATGGGAAAAATCCTCTTGTCCTGCGCAGTGGAGGGGGACTCTGAGTAAGATAGCCAAAAATCACAGCCATAAATGGCAGCATGTTTTCTAAAATCAATATACAGAACAACAGGAAGTGGTCAAGATCAGACTTTTAGTAATATAGATTATATTTGAATTTAATACTCAAATATGATGTGAAATGTCATGTATCTATCACACATTTTACATTTGCGAGCACTAGACATTTCTTTGCTCTTTTAATGTATGATTTCTGTTGGACTTGCCAACCTTTTAACTAGTTAGCATAGGTGAATCTGAGAAATGTACCCCTTCTTCCCACCTGTGCTGACTGAAGTCATTTTCTTCCTTTAAATATATATATTTCACCAGATGTACCTCCTGTACTTAAGAGCTTTGCTGCATGATGCAATTTTTTACTGTGCAGATGAATCGATGGCCATTACATTGGTGACAGAAATGGGGATTGTTTATTGTTGAATATGCATAAATAACATATAAAATAAATAACATAACATATAAATAACCCCTGCACAAGATGTGAAATTTACCATGAGAAACCTGTTGGAGAAGTTGGGTTTATCAGTATCTAGGGTGTTTAACTGTAGAGTTGTTCTATTTAGTTTAGAATATTGTGTTGTCACTGTAGATTAGAAAATTAGTCATTTTATTGTATATATATATGTGTTTTGATGAATTATATAAATAAAACATTTATGGTTATTCTACCAATTAATGATAAATAATTAATGTTACGGGTTTGTACTTTTTAAAGACAAATTGTATATGATTTTTTATACAGTATATTGTTATATCAGGAACTGCTGTTTTTGTTCATCTTTAATGAAAGATGTTTAGTTGGAATCTTGACCTTTATTGCTCCCCATACTAAGAAGCACTATAACCCAAAGATGCTTCAGACGAGAAAATTATATACTGAAATGTGTGAGTAATTTCATGGGCTGGTTTTAGTAACATATTTTCTAAATGTTGATACAGAACTTCTTGCTATCTCTTGCCAATGTCCTGTACATGCATTTCTAACAGATTGCTTTGTTCATGTTAGGACATGAAACAATATTTTCTGCAACAAGGTCTCTGCCAGAGGGTAAGAAGGCTTGCCAGTGCATCTAAATCTGGCTCATTAGTCTAGATGGTCTTCACAGAAGTCAATCTTTGTTTGCTATTCCCTTTTGTGAATACCTTTGCCAAAAAATGTGCTCATGGTGATAAAAATAACAATAATCATTGCTTTATTCAGTCACGTAACCAATGTTCATTAGTTCATAAGCCATAGGAGCCATACACCATTCGGTCCATCGAGTCTACTCCACTATGGCTGATCTATCTTTCCCTCTCAATCTCATTCTCCTGCCTTCTTCCTATTTATCCTTAACACCATTAAGGTCCTGAAAAACTGGCAACTGAAACGGCGACTGTCAGAGTGGAACACACACAAACACATCGCTTCCTTCACCAGCCTGTTATGCATATTACTTTTCTGATTGGCAACCTGTGACCAGTAGCATAGGGTTTGGTGCTGAATCCGCTGTTGTTTGTTAACTACCTTAACGATTTGGATGAGGATTTAGATGAATACGTTTGCCAATGTCACAACAATTGATAGTGAGGAAGGATATCTAAATTTATCATAGGATGTAGATCAGTTTGGAAAATGAGCCAAGGAATGGCAAACAAAACTTAACTCTGACAAGTATGAGATGTTGCACTTTGGTATATCATACCAGGATTGGACTTACACGATAAATGATATGATTCCTGGAGAGCATTGTAGAACAGAAAGCTCAGAGAGTACAGGTGGATAGTTCCATAGAAGTGGTGATTCAACTAGACCGAGTGGTGAAGAGGGCTTTTAGCATGCTTGCCTTAATTGGGAAGGGTATTGAGTACAAACGTTGGGGCATCTTGATGCAGCTGTACGAGTTGTTGGTGAGACTACACTGCATGTGTGCAGATCTTGGGACCCGGCTATAGGAAGGATGTCATTAAGTTGAAAAGGATGCAAAAGAGATTCGCCAGTGTGTTACCTGAAGTTGCAGGCTTGAGATACATAGATAGATAGGCTGAGATGTTTTATTTGGCGCATAGGAAAGAAATTAAGAAAAACAAAATGATGAGATCTATGGATAAAGTGAGCACTCACAGTCTTTTCCGCAGGATAAAAGATTCTAAAACTGGAGGGCATAGGCTTAAGGTAAGGGGGAGGGATTTAAGAGGAATCTCAGGAGCAATCATTTCACTCAAGGGATAGTCAGTATCTGGAAGATGCTGCCAGAGAAAGCTAGAGAAGTGGGTTCAATTACAACTTACAAAAAATATTTGGACAGATGTATTGATAAGAAGGGTTTACAGGGTCATTTTGGAAATGTAGGCAAATAGGTGTGGCCCAGAATGTCAACATTGGTGGCATCGAAAAAATGGACCAAAGAACCTATTTCCATGACTCTATGAATCTGTGGACTGTGGCGGACATAATTGATCCCCAATATTCACAGCCATTTTTCTTTGTGCAGATATGACTCCAGTCATTGAAGCATTTTTTTCTCTGGTTGCCTATTAGTATTTGGGCTAATTTATTATTGTCATGTGTATGAAGAAACAGTAAGAAAAATCTTGTTTTGCATGCTATTCCAGCATGAATCAGGTCATGCAAAAGATAAAATAACCGAGTGTAGAATGGAGTGTATGAATGTAAAATAATGTATGAATGTGTAATAATGTAATGAGAAAGTGTAGATGGAACTTTGTTAATGATCCTGACAGTCTTAGAATTGGAGCTTGGTTTGGCCTGGTTTAGAGATGCAGCGTAGAACAGGCCCTTCAGCCCACAAATCCATGCTGACCATCGATCACTCGTTCACTCTAGTTGCACGCAATCCCACTTTCTCATCCACTCCCTACACACCAGGGGTAAATTACAGAGGCCAATTAACCTACAAACCTGCATGTTCTTGGCACGTGGGAGGAAACCGGAGTGTCCAGAGGAAACCCATGTGGACACAGGGAGAACATCCACACAAATAAGGAGTAAAACAATTGTAATAGATGAACGCAGATCCACTGAGGCCAGCATGTAAAGGGCCTGTCCCACTAGTCGCCATGGAGATAATCGATAACCCTGTAGTCATAGGTGCAGTTGTAGTGTGGTCGCCATGTATTTGTAGATAGTCGAGGTAGTCGTAGGTAGTTTTAATTAATCGCCTTTGCTGACCGGTCATTTTCATTGGCTCATTGGGGGAAAAAAAACTAAGCAGTAGTTTTCAGAACCAAGGATAACCGACCGGTAATGTTAAATATCCGCCAAACTTCACAGCCGTGTATCTCTGGCATATTCAAAGTTGTCTGGCTTCTTAAAAGTTGTCTCCACTCCTTCTCCCCCCTTCTCCTCTTGTTTTTACCAGACGTACTTTATCCTGCCATCAGTCAAACCAGTTTAGAGAGTGTTGGTAGGTTCTTTAGGAAGACAAAGATTTAACTTTAGATTGATCAACATTGATTGAAAATTAATGATTTTTTATTCTCACATGCTGATAAATTACAGAATCTTATTAAACAACTTGACAAAGCAGGCTGTGATTTCAAGCTGTGAATAAAAGTCCTTTTATTTCCCAAACAATTTAAATCAAAGATCACAACCAATATTGTTCCGGTTCTCCATGGGAGTCTTACAGTCTGACTATCTACAGATGACTAGAAAGGAGGAGCAACTTGCCCAGGCGACAACATACTCTGAGCTCGCAACTCCTCAATGAGAATTGATGACTCAGCACTAATTGGACTGGTCATAGTGTGGAAACAGGTCCATCGTTCCAACTTGCTCACACCAACACTAGTCTCACCTGTCTGCTTTTGGCCCATGTGCCTCTAAACCTGTCCTAGGTTTGTACTATTTTGTGCTATTAAAAAACAGTTTAAGATAATTGTAGATAGTTTTTACTATTGATATTTTATTTTTGTACTTCAGTCCGAACATATTCGGGTGAGATGAACTAAATTAATTAAAATCCAAATAAATCCCATCAATAAAATAATATCAAAAAGCAATAAAAAATAACAATATTTACAATATTACATGAAATTATTGAAGGTATGACATGAAATATTGTCATCTATTGCACCCTAATGGGACTAATGTTGGTGTATCTTAGATGGTTGAACCTTTGGCGGGTTGAGACGAGGGTTGGTTTCAAAATGAGCTTTATTAACGAAGTGGTGAAAACAATAGTACCTTAACAACAGCCAACAAAACGATCTAACCACAATGTGATCAAAGGCACCCCGAACCTGACGACCCAGTGGGCCACCATAGCCTGAGCGCAGGCCTCGGCGGAGGTATCCGAAAATGAGATCGTCTCCATCCACCGCGTGAAACTACAGGACTGTGGCAAGAGACCTACAAGGTCCCCATGCACGTGCAGGAATCTACCCTTGGGGACCGCAAAATCCTGCACCGGGGTCTGCACGTGCCACTGGACCTTGGAAGTCTGATGCGGGGTACAGGCGCGGGCCCAGTCAGCTACTTGCTTACGGAGCTTGTGCCTGATGAACTTGGCTGCCAACAGGGCAGACGTCGCGCATATGGACGGGTGGGCCAGGCCATGGACAGCGTCGTAAACCTGCTGTCTCCAACTAACAGGGCTGATCGGGCTGTTACGACCTGTGGAAACGTCGCACAGGACCAGAGTACCGGCCGCACCGCAAGGCACTTCGGCTAGTCGAAGGCCAGTGCCTGCGGTGCAGTAGGCAGCCATACTGGTATCTGCCCGCTGCGCTGCTGCCAGCTCGCAGTAGTCAACGCTGTGTTCGAGGGCCAAAACGGAGGGAATGGTGGGGCAGGACAAGGCGTCGGCAATGATGTTAAGCTTCACGGCTATGTGTCGGATATCGGTCATGAATTCCGAGATGTAGGCAAGGTGCCGCTGTTGCCGGGCAGACCATGGATCAGCGATCTTACCGGGGGTGAAAGTAAGGGGCTTGTGGTCCGTGAACGCGGTGAACACGCGGCCCTCGAGGAAATACCTGAAATGCCTGATGGCCAGGTACAGCGCCAGAAGCTCGCAGTCAAAAGCGCTGTAGTTGTATTCTGGAGCCCGCAGCTGCTGGCTGAAAAAAGCCAATGGCTGCCAGCGGCCGTCAATGAGCTGCTCCAAAACTGCACCAACAGCAGCATCCGAGGTGTCGACGGTGAACGGAGTAGTGACGGAAGCACACGGGTGCACCAGCGTGGTAGTGTTGGCCAAGGCCGCCTTGGCACCCTCGAAAGCCGCGTCCGTCTCTGCGGACCACACGAGGTCCCGTGGCCTACCTGCCAGGCACCGGAACAGGGGACACATGATGGCAGCAGCCGACGGCACAAAATGGTGATAAAAATTCACCATGTCGACGAACACCTGTCGCCCCTTCATGGTGAGCGGCCGGGGAAACTGCCGGACGGCCTCGACCTTCAGGGGGAGCGGGGTAATGCTTTGTGGGGTTAATGACAAGGCTGTGTTCACGGAGGCGCTGGAACAAAACCCGGAGGTGGGTGACGTGCTCTGCCTGCGAGGCGCTGGCGTCTTGAATGTCATCCAAATAAATGAATACAAAAGGCAGATCCTGTCTGACCTGGTCCATCAGCTGCTGGAATGCCTGCACGGCATTCTTTAAGCCGAAAGGCATCTGAAGCCATTCGAACAGGCCAAACGGGGTGGTCGTGTCGGTTTATGGAACGTCATCGGGGTGGACGGGGATTTGGTTATAACCCCGGAAGAGGTCAACCTTAGTGAAGAATGCAGCGCCCTCGAGGTGTGCGGAGAAGTCCTGAATGTGAGGCATGGCGGCGTATATGGACCATCTACCTCAGCGACGGCATTGAGCTGCAGGACGGGGTCGTGGGGGTGGGGTCCGCAGCGCAGTGGAGCCGACGGCACACCACGGAGTCATGCAACTGCCCCGTAAATTGACGACGAGGGAGAAAGCATGGAGGAAATCGGTTCCCAAGAGCTGCTGAGCGACATCCGCCACGATAAACGTCCACTTGTACGGGAGGGAGTCGAAGGTGAGTGCAAGGGTCCGCGTACCGTACGTTCAGATGGTGCTCCCGTTAACAGCTCAACTTACCAGCACGAGTGTCACGGCTGGTCGGATGGAGGATGCTAACGATCGCACCGGAGCCCACCAGGAAACGGCGGCTGGAATGGTGATCGCGGACATAGAGGCGGTTGTTTGGGCCGATCACGATCGCCTCTACAGATGATCAGCTGTGGCATTTCCCTGAAACATATAGGGTGTGCAGCAGTGTCGAGCTTCTGCGACGTAGCGGAGGTGATAGTAGCACCAACGATGCCTACCGCGAGTCCTGGGTCGCTGCTGTGGCTCTGCGCTGGAAAACATGGGCGGGGCCACATCGCGGGCCTGCTGAGGTGAAAGACACACGCTGGTGCGGACACGCAGTTAATGGCAACGCCAACTTGATGCTTGGTCATCCAGAGCTCATCGGCTCGTTCACCGAGCTGCTGAGGATCCGAGAAATCCGCGCCGGCGAGCATGAGGCATAAATCGTCGGGCATCTGTTTGGGGAAAACTTACTCGAATAACAGGCACGGGCGGTGGCCATCCATCAGCGCGAGCATCACGGCCATGAGGACCGATGGCCTGCGATCCCCTAAACCGTCCATGTGTAAGATGCGGGCGGCACTGTCCCGGCGGCTGAACCCGAAAGTGTGTAAGAGGAGGGCCTTGAGGCCGTCGTACTTAGCGATCGCGGGAGGGTCCTGCAGATAAGGCAGCAGACGAGAGGTGTCTCTTGCGGCAGGGCTCCCACCACATGGAAATACTTTGTCTCGTCCGCAACGATGCAGTGCAGATGGAACTGCGATTCCATGTGTGCAAACCACACTTGCGGCTGATTGGGCCAAAACACCGGCAGTTTGAGGCTGACGGCGCTCTTATGGGCATCGGAAGCAGTGGCGGAAATGAAATTGTCCTGCATGTTGGCGTCCAATTTCCAATTGGGCGCTTCTGGGTCACCAATTTGGCGGGTTGAGACGTGGGATGGTTTCAAAACGAGCTTTATTAACGAAGTGGTGAAAACAACGGTACTTTAACAACAGCCACCAAAATGATCTAACCTCAATGGTGGTTGAAGACGAATGAATGGGTGTCGCCCAGAAAGCACGCAAACACAAAACCCCAGAGTCACATGATCGAAGTAACCGACCACAGGGTTCGACTACCCACAGGCACCAGCAGGTGCCGCTACAAACCCATAATTGCATCTACTAACCTCTCATTCACTAATGATGGTAAATCTTATTCACACCTACTTTATAGAGGCATAAAGTCATACAGCATGGAAACAGGACCTTTGGCCCAACTTGACCACACCGCCCAACATGTCCCAGCTAATCTAGTCCCACCTGCCTGTGTTAATACTGGCCAAATTAAATACACCATAAAATGGAGGATCCCTGCTCTTGTAAGAATTGCATAAACCTTGTCAGATGAAATTTATAGGCTTTGGATGGCGCAAGCCAGTCTCGGCTCAGACTGGTATGCAGGATGGTGAGGGGTCCAGGTGTTCTCCATGTTTCTACTAAATTGATAAAATGTATAACAGTTTTGCAAAGGAACCCTAAATGCATCATTTCGATTGGATCGCTGCAAGGGCATTGTGAATAGTATAAATAATGTTGCAAGACTCATCCTGTTAATTGATGATTGGTTGAACTGTTGAGCCTTGGAGAAACTGTTTGAATCCCAGGGCACATGTTTCAATGTTTATTCTTGTTTGTTTCCTTCTAGAACTTTCTTTCAAATATATTGAATTGGGTACTGTATTATTGGGTTAGGGAAATGTCTATCATGTACTGTGTTAATCGATATCTGTTATTGGACTATGCAGAGACCACCCCCATATGGATCGGCCCCTCAAGGTTCGGGGACCTATAAAAGGCCGCTCCCACGAGGTCCTGTGTTGATCTTCTGGGAGAACGCTTAGGACAGCCTGACCGTTTGGAGTGTCTCTGCTTGCACGAGGCTAGGAGGGCTTGGCCTAGCAGGTACCAGGATCGAACTAGGTGGTTAGGTATAGTAGTGGGGAACTGTTATTGTGTTTTTCCAAAATAAAGTTTAGATGCGCAAGTGCTTGACTCAGTATCTTATTAACGGAAACTATACTGGGGGGAAGCTTAGAACGAGCTATTTACACCTGCATTTGCCCCAAATCTCTACAAATCTGTCCTTTCCATGTACCTGTCTAACTGTTTCTTAAACATTGAGATAGTCCCTGCCTCAACAACCTCCTCTGGCAGCTTATCACAAAAGCATATCTTCTAACTCTAAACAGCCTTCTCTATTTATAAAATTAAAACTAGCACCAGTGACAACCCATATCCAGTTGCCCGATATAGGAATGTTTGATGTCCAATCATTAACACAATAAAGATGTCTTGATGGAGGAAGACTTTAGCAGTCTAAAATGGTTTAACAAATGTTTCCACTAATATTCACACCTGCAAATGCCCATTGAGGATACAACTAAGCACACTGCATTCATGTTCAAGTGTCAAGAGTCATGAGTCAAGAGTGTTTTATTTTCATATGTCTCAGACGGGACAATGCAATTCTTACTTGCTGCAGCACAACAGAATATGTGAATATGTAAACATTGTATATAATGGGGGGGAAAAGAAAAAGTTCAATAAATAACAAATATAGTGCAAATAACAAATAATATTATAGTATTTTGCAGTTCAGAACTCATAGCTTATTCGTTGTGTTTAATAGCCTGATGGCTGTGGGGAAGCAGCTGTTTCTGAACCTGGACGTTACAGTCTGCCGGCTCCTGTACCTTCTTCCTGGTGGCAGTGGTGAGATAAGTGTGTGGCCAGGATAATGTGGATGATTTGGCTGTTCAATCATCCGAACAGTCATATCTCCTATTTCCCTCCCCTTACATAGAACCCCTTCCCTCTCCACTTATCTCATCTTACCCTCCTCAAAGGATTTAAGATGTACAAGGTTAAAGTAAGACATAGAGCCTCGGTAAAAGATCAGCCATGAACTAATTAAATGGGATGGTAAGTTTTTGAAACTATCCTCTTCAAAAGAGCAATGGAACCAGAGTCTCTTTAATTTTGTTTTTTTAAGGCAGATTGAGGAAATGTATGATACACAAGGGGTTTGAAGGCTGATAACAGTAGATAGTTCATAACTTCATGTCCATAAGTGATAGGAGAAGAATTAGGCCATTCGGCCCTTCAAGTCTACTCCGCCATTCAATCATGGCTGATCTATCTCTCCCTCCTAATCCCATTCTCCTGCCATTTCACCATAACCCTGACCCCCTGATAGGAATGAGAGTTTGAGGTCGAAGTCAGATCAGTTACAGCCTTATTAAATGGCAGAGTCGGTTTGAGGGGCTGAGTCTTCTTCTTCTTGCGTATGGCGTGCACAGCCTAATGTTGCAGGACAACTTGTTCTATTTGAATTTATTTCATTCTGCACGTCGGGTTGATTGCGTCGACGAAAACGGGGCGGACCGTGTGAAGCTTGCAATCTCTCACCCCAATGGCTGAGTGGTCTCCCACTGTTCCCATTCAGTTTTCATTATGTATATAATGAAGGCGGGTTTAGAATTTCCTTTGTTATAATGTGGTTTTCGGCGAAATATTCCAGTATTTGTCTGCCTCTGTGATATAAAGTCAGAGTAAGAATGTTTCCTGAAACTGTTTTATTTTTATGGAAAACATTTTAATTTTATAGACTACTATTTTTATTTGATTCAGTCAAAGTAGTTAATGAATTATCAACTATTTTTAAATATCTTAGAGAGGAACAGATACTGAGACACCCCAAATCCGCAACACCCTATATTTGACTTCCTTAAGGCCAATCTCTGACTTTTCACCTTAACTTCCCTTCAGATTTTCTGATCTCATGTGAACTCTAATCTTCAGCAACCAATGCCTGTAATATCAAACACATCCCATATCCTACAATCTCACAGTTCAACCTGCAACAAACAACTCCATAAATATCCTGTGTAGGAAGGAATTGCAGATGCTTGTTTAAACCAAAGACACAAAAAGCTGGAGTAACTCAGTGGGTAAAGCAACATCTCTGGAGAAAAGGAATAGGTGACATTTTGGGTCGAGACCCTTCTTCAGACTGAGAGTGTATTTCTCATTTCCGTTTTCCGTAACTCTCAGGCTGAATTCAATTCAATTCAATTCAATTTATTGTCATTTGGACCCCTTGAGGTCCAAACGAAATGCCGTTTCTGCAGCCATACATTACAAACAAATAGACCCAAGACACAACATAATTTACATAAACATCCATCACATTGCTGTGAAGGAAGGCCAAAAAAACTTTTCTCTCCACTGCACTCCCCCCCCCCCCCCCGATGTCAGAGTCAAAGTCAAAGCCCCCGGCGGGCGATGGCGAATTGTCCCGTGGCCATTAAAGCCACGCCGGGTGATGCAAGGTCGTGCACCGGGTCTTGGTGTTAGAGCCCCCGGCGTGCGCTCGCAGAGTCCCGCAGCCATTCCAAGCCGCGCAGGGCGATGCTGTAAGGCCCCGCTCCAGGAGCTCTTCAACCCCGCAACTCCGGCGGGAGAAGTCGCCGTTGCGGGAGCCCGGAAAAGCGGTCTCCCTCCAGGGACCCGCGGGCTCCCGGTGCCGCCCGCCAAACCCGCAGTTGCAGCCACCGAATCTCCGGGGGTCGGGCCGCAGCAGCGTCCACCACAGCTCCACCCGCTCTGGACTCGGCCAGCTCCGCGACGGTGAGGTGAGTAGTCGGCACCACAGCCCCCGGTCTTCCTGTTGGAGGCCGCTCCTCGTTGCAGCCCCAACGACAACGGAGACCCGACAAAGAAAAGGTCGGGTCTCCCGTGCAGGGAGAGATTTAAAAGTTACCCCCAACCCCCACACACCACCCCCACCCCCCCACACACATACCCCAACAAAAAATAACAAAAACTACATAGAAACATAGACATAAAATAATAAAAACGCAGACGGACTGCAGAGGCCGCTGCTGACGAGAGTCGCGCCGCCTACCGGGTCTGAAGAAGGGTCTTGCCCAAAAACATCACCTATTTCATTTCTCCAGAGATGCTGCCTGACCCGCTGAGTGACTCCAGCTTTTTGTGTCCATAAATATCCTTTTGCTCAACTGACTCACCTCTAAATTCCAACTGCAATGCACCTTTGACAACCATTTCATTTCAACCTCTCCCACTACAGCAAAATCCAATCCCCTCTTCATTCCAAACCCTAACTTTACCTATTCACAATATTTAGACATTTACAACATATAATTAATGATTTAGATGAAGGGATTACAAGTAACATTAGCAAATTTGCAGATGACACAAAGCTGGGTGGCAGTATGAACTGTGAGGAGGATGCTATGAGAATGCAGGGTGACTTGGACAGGTTGGGTGAGTACGCAGATGCATGGCAGATGCAGTTTAATGTGGATAAATGTGAAGTTTGACAAAAACAGGAAGGAAATGGTGTCAAATTGGGAAAAGGGGAAGTACAACGCGATCTGGGGGTTCTTGTTCATCAGTCAATGAAAGAAAGCATGCAGGTACAGCAGGCAGTGAAGAAAGCGAATGGCATGTTGGCCTTCATAACAAGAGGAGTTGAGTATAATAATAATAATAATAATAAATTTTATATTTGGGCGCCTTTCAGACATCTCAAGGACACCTTACAGAGATTAACAGGAATAAAAACTTATAATCAGAATAAAATAAATAATAAAGGCATCACAGAAACACAAATTAAAAACAGAATTCAGTCCAAAAACAAAAAATCAAAAACACAATGTGAAGAGAGAGCAGCGGCAGCTAAAGCACGCCAGCGTCCACTCTCCCTTCATGACAGCCATCTAGGACAAAGACTAAAGCGGCCTTTTCACGGGGCGACTTGACGCAAGAGTTAACCAGAGTTTAACATCATGGGAACCTCGTGCGATAACAGTACGGCATTCGTGGACCACCGTGGACCACCGTGGACCACCGTGGCGCTAACGGCAGGTAATCGTGTATCTTGGTCACTCGGGAGAAAATTCAAGAAAGTTTGAATTTCTCCAAGAGTGACTTGTACACTTGTGGTTGAGCATTGCAACATTATATGAACATAGTGGCCAGTGCGATATCCGTAATAACTCTTGCGGGTACGGTGGGAACTCCTGCGAACGGTGAACCCGGAAGCTGGACAGAGGGGACAGAAGGTGAGTAAAAATTGTCTTCTGTGGGATTGAATTTAAAAAATAAATAAAAATAAAGATTTGCATCCGCATATGGACATCAACTTATTCATGAGTTATGTTAATGAGATTCAAGAAAATAATTATAATCTTTAAAAGGGACTTTAAAAGGGACTTTACTGAAAGGTTACGCATTTTTATGGTCCGTGAGAAATTTTTCACATGTACTTCTTTGAGAGATACAGCTCGGAGTCCTCGCCGACTAGCGATCGATGCCTTTCCGAAGCCGGGTCCGGAACGCTACCAATCAATGTTCTCCAGAGACCCGTGTAAGGAGTGAACTGCACATGCTGGTTTAAACCGAAGACAGACACAAAACGCTGGAATAACTCAGCGAGTCAAGCAGCATCTCTGGAGAAAAATAGCTGATGTTTCGGGATGAGACACATCTTCAGACTCAATTCCGATTAGGACGTCTGAAGAAGGGTTCCGATTCGAATCGCCACCTATTCTTTTTCTCCAGAGATATCGAGACCCTTCTGATATGCTGCCTGTGGTCGATAAATTCGTAACCTTTCAGTAAAGTCCCTTTTAAAGTCCCTTTTAAAGATTATAGTCGAGGGAGAGGAGGGGGAGACAGATGGGGGTGTCTTCATTTACTGGCGGCGGGTGTCTGTCACTGAAACAGGCAGGTGAGGTTTCACATCCACCTTGTGTGTGCCTCTCTCTCTCTCTCCCTCCCTCTTACACAGGCTGAGAGACTCTGCCTCTGTGAGTGTACGTCTCTTTCTCCCCCTCTCCCACACACAGTAAGACCGAGGTACTGTGCTCAGTCCACCTGTGTCTCCCACATACACAGTAAAACATGTCTCCAAATGAGCCAATTCAACCAAGGGAGGATATTTATAGTGTGTGAAAAAAAAAGTTACATCATTTGTGTCACGTGTAGTTCACGATGTTCATTCAAGATTTAACGCGAAAGCTCGGGAGACGGACAAGTCACTCGCACAAATAACAGAAATGCCGAGTACCGTGGGAACTCTTTATATACCCCCCGTTATATCGTGCGAGACTCGTGCTGGACCACGCCCACTTCACTCTGGTGACATCTTGCGTCAACTCGCCCCGTGAAAAAGCCCCATAACAGGATTACCTCACAGACATAAAATCATCCCCCCACAATGGATACAACTGTGGGGGAAGGCACAATGTCCAGTCCCCAACCCCAAGTTCACCCAAAGTCAGGCCTATTGAGGCCACCGCAATTGCCTCTACGGAGGCCCGATGTTCCTGGCCGTTCTCACCGGGTGGTCTTGCCCCGGCGTCGAGAGAGTCCTCTCAGCGGCTGGGCCACCTGGAATGGCCGCTTCCTAGCTGGAGACCGCGGCTTCCGAAGCCGACAAGGCCGCGCCGGTTTGGAGCTCCCAGGCTCCCGATGTTGAAATCGGCGCCGCCCGCTCCGCTCCGCAGGCCCGCATCCCGGAGGAGTTGAAAACGGCGGTCTCAGCTCACCAGAGCTCCAGCGCGTCGATCCAGCGCGGCGACCCAGGCAAGGCATCGCCCGCTCCACTCCGCGATAGCGCTCCAGCGCTGTGCCGCCACCGAGGCCGAGGTGCTGGGCGGTCCCCGCCAGGAAACGGCGCTCCAAGCCCGCTGGTAGGCCACGAGGACGGGTCGACGGGCAGCCCGGAGAAAAAGCTGCCTCACCGACCAGGTAGGGACCTAGAAGTAAAATTGCCCCCTACCCTCCACATTAAAAAGTCAATTTCTCCTACAGACGAAACACAGGACTTACTAAAAACTTTTTTTAAAAGCGAATTAAACGGACGGATGCTGGTTAGCAGCCGTTCCCCAAGATGGCTCCTCCTCTAGTATAGGAGCAAAGAGGTCTTTCTACAGTTGTACAGGGCCCTAGTGAGACCACACCTGGAGTATGCGTGCAGTTTTGGTCACCAAATTTGAGGAAGGACATTCTTACTATTGAGGGAGTGCAGAGTAGGTTCACAAGGTTAATTCCCGGGATGGCGGGACACTCATATGTTGAGAGAATGGAGAGGCTGGGCTTGTATACTCTGGAATTTAGAAGGATGAGAGGAGATCTTATTGAAACATATAAGATTATTAAGGGTTTGGACATGCTAGAGGCAGAAAACATGTTCCCGATGTTGGGGGAGTCCAGAACCAGGGGCCACACTTTAAGAATAAGTGGTAAGCCATTTAGAACGCAGATGAGGAAACACTTTTTCACACAATGAGTTGTGAGTCCGTGGAATTCTCTGCCTCAGAGGCTGGTGGAGGCCAGTTCTCTGGATACTTTCAAGAGAGAGCTAGATAGGGCTCTTGAAGAATCACTACCCCGTTCTTGCTTTCTCCCTATATCCCTTGATTCCATTAGCCATGCTTACGTTATTCACTCTCCCTCTTTGTGCTACAAATGGAAGTTTGAGGCATCACACAACAATTCAATATCAATGAGGTTTCTTCGATGATTGGAACTGTGAAATTGTGGTCAGTGCCTCAAATAAGTAAGTAGGTAAGTAAGTTTATTGGCCAAGTATTCACATACAAGGAATTTGCCTTGGTGCTCCGCCCACAAGTAACAACATGACATACAGTGACAGTTACGAATGACTCAGAAAACACTAAACATTACTAATAATAAAACATTATTGATGAAACACCATTGATCAAGCATGTGAACCAAAAAAATACCAGATCAATGGGAGGCTACAGATTTTTGGCTGTTGAGTAGAGCAACTACTCGTGGATAAAAACTGTTTTTATGTCTGCTTTGACAGTCTGGAGTCGCCTTCCAGAGGGAAGTGATTCAAAGAGTTTGTGGCCAGGGTGAGAGGGGTCAGAGATGATCTTGCCCGCTCGCTTCCTGGCCCTTGCAGTGTACAGTTCATCGATGGAGGGAAGGTTGCAGCCAATAATCTTCTCTGCTAGTTGGACGATTCACTGCAGCCTCCAGGTGTCGTGTTGGTGGCTGAGCCAAACCAGACCATGTTGGAGAAGGTGAGAACAGACTCTACGATGGCCGTGTAGAATTGGACCATCATTGCCTGTGGCAGATTGTGCTTCCTCAGCTGCCGCAGGAAGTACATTCTCTGTTGTGCCTTTTTGACTGTGGAGTCGATGGTAGCCCCCCACTTAAGGTCCTTGGAGATGATGGTTCCCAGGAACTTAAAAGACTCCACAGATGTGACTATGGTGTTGTTGATGGTGAGTGGGGTGAAGGGAGGGGGGGCTCTCCTAAAGTCTACAATCAGTTCCACTGTCTTAAGAGCATTCGGCTCTAGGTTGTTGCTCAGGGAACAATGACATCCATACATGGTTGAAATAAAGGACCGAATAAAATTATTAAAGATAATATTTTTTTGTTTTTCTGTAATATTCAGCATGTTGATTCACTGTTTAATGCAGCCATCCCCAAAAGCACAATGTTTTAGACATTCAACAGGACAATCCCCTCAAGTAATATGAATATTTGATATAAAATAAATTGCTCTATTAGCTTAAGATGAGCATTATCAACAATAACCTTGCTTTTTGTTACCAACCAGTATTATACATTATGCATAACATATAATAATTTTATAAAACTTCACAAATTCAAAGTAATGGCCTGGCAGGCAGTTAAGGTGGAGGGAATTAAAATTACAGCATTTTGTAACTTACTGATATAATACTTACCCAATACTTTAGGTGCCGTGTTTTTGCCAATTAGCATAAATATCAATCCAAACGTATCTCGTCAAAAAACATGCTGGGATAGCTTTGAAAACATGGTTGTTCAGGGAATGTCGAACAACAAGCATTCTTCAGAATAATGCAACCGATTTTCTGAGGTAACATAAATTCATAAGTGATCGGAGCAGAATTAGACCATTCGGCCCATCAAGTCTACTCCACCATTCGATCACGGCTGAGCTATCTCTCCATCCTAACCCCATTCTCTTGCCTTCTTCCCATAATGCCTGACACCCGTACTAATCAAGAATCTATCTATCTATCCCTTAAAAATATCCATTGACTTGGCAACGTGGTAACATTCTCAATAGTGTTGCTCAGAGAACAATGGCATCCATACATGGTTGAAGCAGTGATCCCTGGGACATGACCAACTACAATTGCAAGTACCCAGATGAGTTTCTGATCCAGTGCAACCAAGAAATGGTTGCAATCACAATCCATTCCAAATATATATTTTATTACTCATAATGCAGAAATACATAGGACTAAGTACAGATTTTTTGCCTAATATTCCCCAATAAGCTTGACATCAAAGAGCATTGTATTGTGCACTCCCTTTTCATTTATTGTTGCAGGATGTTGGTGTCAGTAGTAAGATCAATATTCATTTCCCATCGTTAACTAGACTTGAGAGGTCGGTAGGTGAAGCACATTCTTTGCCTTCTGCTGATTATGGGGATAGATTAGATTAGATTAGATTTCCTTTATTGTCATTCAGACCTTTCGGTCTGAACGAAATGCTGTTGCCTGCAGCCATACATGTAATAATAACAACACACAATAAACACAAATTAACATCCACCACAGTGAGTTCACCAAACACCTCCTCACTGTGATGGAGGCAAAAGTCTTAGAGTTACTGTCTCTTCCCACCTCTTCTCCCTCTGCGCCGAGGCGATACCCCACTGGGCGATGGTATCAGTCCCGCGGTTCAAGCTCCGCGGCCTGGGGGTGGTCGAAGCTGCCGCCCTCCAGTCCAGCGGACGCAGCTGTTGCAACGGGAGCTCCGGAAAACAGGCACCAGCCTGTGACCTGCGAGCTCCTGACATTGTCATCCACTGGCCCGCGGCCGAGCCCCAGATCCAGGTCGCCGCCGCCAGAACGCCGCCTCAGCCGCCGGAGCACCGTCTCCGCCCCGCACCGGGCCGCACCCACGGCAGTGTCTCAGCCCCGTACCGGGCTGCCCCACGGGAGCGCCTTCCAGCCGGGAGCCGGTCTGCCCTCACCGGAGCACCTTCCAGCCGGTAGCCAGGCCACCCACACGGCAGCGTCTCAGCCCCGCACCGGGCTGCCCCCACGGGAGCGCCTTCCAGCCAGGACCCAGGCCGCTCACACGGGAGCGCCTTCCAGCCGGTAGCCGTGCCGCCCGCATGGGAGTGTCTCAGCCCCGCGCCGTCCGCCCTCACCGGAGCGCCGAGTCGTGCCGCTGCCCGGACGTCGCCACAGCTCGAAGACGGCCAGCCTCGCGTTGGTGAGTCCTGGCTGGCTCTACCTCCGGACCCTCGAGGTTGCAGGTTGGAGGCCGCCAGCTCCGCCATTAGGCCTCAGCGCAGACAGGGGAAGAGAAGGGGGATACGACATAAAAGTCGCATTCCCCCGAAGGGAGAGACAGAAAGCCCTGTTTCACCCCCCCCCACACACATAACACCACCTAATAACCAAAAAATGTACTAAACTAGACAAAAAAAACAACACAAAAAAGTAAAAACAGACAGACTGCAGGCAAGCCGCAGCCGTATCACAGCGCCGCCACTTCCGATATAGCAAGCAAAGAGTGATGTGTGCTATCGAAATATCAAGGGAAGAGGAAACGAGGCTTCCTTGGGAGTAGCAATGATGAGTGAGAATACTATGCTCATTTATGAAATAAATTGACAAGTCTATGAATAAACTTGGCAATTATGACAGATTGTTGGTGTGAAATAGATGATAAAAATATTTTAAAGTGCAGAAAATTGTAATTGCATGTATATAACATTCTCTGCATAAAGTAATCAACCTGTAATTGAGATTTTTATATTTTTAGTTTACTGCAATCTCATAAAACAAGGTCTTCTCAATGTGGAATGGTAGTGGGTCAACCATACTAAGGAAAATGGTGAAACCCATTTGGATGATAAAGGCTTACTTCAAGAGAAAGTGAAAAGAGAATTGCCCAAAGTTTCTTTCCACCCAGAAGAAAGCATCCTGCCTTCCCTCACCACTGCTATCACTATTCCAACCACACTATAGATAATGTGAAAATAAGCTTCCAAAGTTCTTACTGGTAACTGTAGAGAAAATCGTTTTCTTTATCAGACCTACTGCCTCTTCACCCGGGTCGGGTACTTTTCAGCACTGCCGTTTCGGTGCCGCTGTTTCGGCGCCTCCGTTTATAATATCTGTACTCATCAGAACCCTAACCCTAACCCTAACCCTAACCCTAACCTCTGTAAATACCTCCAGATAAATAAAAGTGTTCCATGCGTCACAATACTCCGGGATAGTGAATTCCAGAGATTCATCACCCTCTGCAAGAAGTTCCTATGCCAAGGATATTGCAAGTGAGATCAGCTTTATGGTACCAATTTTGGAAATTGGTTTCCACTGGTCCACCGCTGTGGCACCCTAACCCTAACCCTAACCCTAACCCATACCCTAACCCTAACTCTAACACCCCAAAACAGAGGCGCGCAAACGGCAGCGCCCAAACGGCGGCGCCGAATGGTACCATTCCGCTTCGCCCTTCTACTCTCAAGCCAATAGATTTCCTCTCTGCACCATTCTATCCCATCTCACCTACTTCTTTGCTGTAATTTTCCCCTTATTTTCCTCACCATCTTCATTCCTTTCTCCATTTTCTATTTACCATGTGTTGAAGTCATTATCGCAACTTACCAGATCTTCTTCAGCAGCTCCTTTCAAACCACAGATCTCATTGCCCAAAAAGAGAAGCAGTCTTATGGGAACATCGCCACCAATTACATGATGCCCCTCCGAGTCACACTCCATATGCATGAGAAATTATATTGCTGATCCTTCAGCATGGCTAGACTTAAATCCTGGACCGTTAATATACAACTCCATTGTGGGAACAGTTTCATCAATAATATTGCAGCGAATCATGAAGACAGTTCACCTAACCCTTTCAATTCTGTACAAGTCCTCCAGCCTTATAATTTCCATGCAACTTTCTTGTCTTTTCCTGATCTCTCTCACTCTTCATTTGTTCCCTCATCAATCATGCTCCTCAGCTACCCTTGCTACACTTATTACCTTTCAACCCTCCTTGACTGAGAACATGTTCTTGCTTTTGGCTCCTTATGTGCAATAGCGCAAGAGACCATTTAACTTTCGATAGGTGTCAAAATGTGGACGATTGAAACCATTAACTTTAATTTTTATTAATTAAAATAAAAAACTTTAAAACTTTGGATGAGCTAAATCAGTTTGATGTAAAGTTATTGTTTCCTTGAACGACATACAACCGTTTACAATTGTGCTCAGCTCAATAATCTAAATAGCCAGGCACATGACCATGCTGGAAAGTGCACGGATTTAAAAAGATCTGACAAGATATCACTTATTCCATATTATATGAATTTAGGTTCATTTTTCACTAGATTTCTTAAAAGGTTCCTTATCCTTCCAGCGTAAAACTGGTATATTACCAAAATACCTTTATGTTTTGAAAGTCAACATAAGTGAATACATCGCTAAGCTTATTGGTTGACAAGTTCATGGATTCATTAAGTGCAATGGACATACATTATATCATTTTATTATGTTTGTTCAGTGCTATTTGCAATCCTCATGAAGTAAATAATGGAACAATTATAACTATTAACCAATATTGGGGTTTTTTCCAGTTAAACATATAATAGAGTAAGTGATATGGGAATGAAAGCTGTATACCATTTTTAGAAGAATAAAGGACCATTTTAGCAATCATTCTTGTTAATCTATCAACATTTTGGACCTGAAATATCAGGTAAAATGTCAAGTGCAATGATTTCGTACATTGCTTGCGGTTTGTAGGATAAGCTAAATGCCAATGAGTGCTCAACAGAACAATTCGATTTAGAATAGACTGTCAGGAATGCTGTAAATGTTGCTGAGTTTTCACAAAACTGCAGCTAGTGCTTTCAAAATAAGTGGATCCTATGATACCATGTAAATCAGCTGAACATGAGAAAGATATGAGGGGAGGCTTGGTTTAAACCATTCAGATTTCGTAGAAACACTTGAGCTGTAGTGACATATAAACATTTAAAATGAAATGAAGATAAATTGCATCTGTGGTCTGAAGGATCAATGTGGACCAAGTACAACTCCATAGGCTGGTGACTAGCAAATGATTTTTCCTGTGAATTAAAATAAAATAATCTAGAATGCTTCTCTTTCATGAGTGACACCGGTTTATAAAAATCTTTGAAATGTACTCATAAAAAAGAAGATTTAATTTCTAGTTTATATAATTTACTTTCACCTTTAACTATATCAATATTTGACAGTGCCAAAAACTATATAATAGAAAATACAATTGCCAGTGAATAGATTTGAGCAGTTCTTTTGATTATAAATATCATGGCCATTTAAGAAATTAAAGACAAATTATGCCAAGAAGCAGGTGATACTAAAAGAGAAAATGATGCAAGTAAATTAACTATACTCCTAAGATTGACAGAGAAAGCTGGAGTAACTCAGTGGGTCAGACAGCATCTCTGGAGAAAAGGAGAAAAGGAATAATTGACGTTTCCCGCCAAGATCGTTCGACAGACTGAGAGTCAGGGGAAAGGGAAACAAGAGATATTGACGGTGGTATAGATAGATATAGAACAAATGAATGAAAGACATGCAAAAAAGTAACAATGATAAAGGAAACAGGCCATTAGCTGTGAACTAGGTGAAAACGAATTACAGACAATGAGACTCAACAAGACTACTTTGAAGCGTATACGACTTGGGTGGGCAAGGGATGCTCCTTCTTAGTAGAACACCAGGCACACTTTCCAAGACTAGAACTTAGTGGTATACTGCATATGGATGCCTGCTGTGAAATGCACAGCTCATGGTGAAAATCAACTCAGGTTTTGTTAAATAGATCCTTGCATGCATGGAAGAGTGATCATATTCTTGACTCTTGTTTTCTTGACTCTGGATCAGTTCCGCTGGACTGGAGCATAGCCAATGCAACTCCATTTTTTAAGAAAGGGGGGAGAGAGAAAACAGGGAATTATAGACCAGTTAGCCTTACATCGGTAGTGGGGAAGATGCTGGAGTCAATCATTAAAGATGTTATAGCAGCTCAATCGGAAAGCAGTGACAGGATCAGTCAAAGTCAGCATGGATTTATGAAGGGGAAATCATGCTTGTAACAAATAGAATGGATGTAACAAATAGAATGGATAAATTAGAGCCAGTGGATGTGGTGTATCTGGACTTTCAAAAAGCCTTTGGCAAGGTCCCGCACCAGAGACTAGTGTGCAAAATTAGAGCACATTGTATTGGGGTAGAGTATTAACATGGATAGCAAATTGGTTGGCAGACAGGAAGCAAAGAGTAGGAATTAACGGGTCCTTTTCAGAATGGCAGTGACTCGTGGGGTGCCGCAAGGCTCTGTGCTGTGACCCCAGTTATTTACTATATATATTAACGATTTAGACAAGGGAATTAGATGTGACATCTCCAAGTTTGTGAATGACATAAAGCTGGGTGCCAGTGTAAGGTGCGAGGAGGATGATATGAGGCTGCAGGGTGACTTGGATCGTGTGCAGACGTGGCGTCGAAGGACGAGAACTCGAAGCAAAGAAGTGGAAGCCAAATAACCGAATGGAAACGAAGCCGAAACGCCAACTAACCGAAAGAGCGGGATGCCTAAAAGCCAACTAACCGAAAGGCTGCGTCGCCTAAAAGCAAACTCACTGAATGGCCGCTCTGCCGAAACGGCAACTAACCGAAAGGCTGCGTCGCCTTCAAGGCAACTAACCGAATGGCCGATCAGCCGAAAAGTCAAATAACGGACATGACGTCGCCGGGGGGGGGGGACTTGTCAGCGAGTGGTCCAGTAATAAATAAAATGTGCTTCTCCCACTCCCCCCCCCCCTTGCTTCTTGTTGTCAAGGGTGGGGGGGAGGGGGGGAGTGGGAGAAGATAAAATTGTTCATTGTCATGCACACTTGTCATCAGCCCACCAGAGAATTTGTGTGTCCCCGCCTGTTTTATAAGCAATTGACTATGGCTGCCAATGCCCCGAGCCATCTGTCCCCGTGGCCGGGCTGGGGGTGGGGGTAAATCACTCTGTGTGTGGGTCAGGGGTCGGGGGAATCACCTTGGTGGGGGTTGGGGTCCGATGACTCTGCGTTGCAGTCAGTGACTCTGAGTGGGTGGAGGGACCAGCCTGTCCCACACCTCTGCTCCACCCGGCGCTGCCGACACACAGCCCGTCACAGTGCGGCCGCACGGGGAGACGAGGCGGAGGGTGGCTGTGGCCGTGGGAGAGTGGGGGCTGTCCCGAGAGATGAATTCCTTCGGCTGCTTACCACTTGGTGCTCGGGTTCTGAGTGCCCAGTCACCTATGGCTTGTGTGGGAAAATGACCCTCACCCTCCCGTCTCCACCGATGTGATGGACGCGGGGATCTGGACCAATCGCTGACAAGTCCCGCCCCCCCCCCCCTGCATCATGTTCGTTATTTGACTTTTCGGTTGAGCAACCATTCGGTTAGATGGCTTGTAGGCGACGCAGGCTTTTGGTTAGTTGGCGTGTCGGCAGAGCGGCCATTCGGTGAGTTTGCTTTTAGACGATGCAGCCTTTTGGTTAGTTGATTATTAGGCGTTCCGCCCTATCGGTTAGTTTGCATTTAGGCATCCCACCCTTTTGGTTATTTGGCGTTTTGGCTTCGTACGCTTTCAGTTATTTGGCGTTTCGGCTTTATTTCCGTTCGGTTATTTGACTTCCACTTCTTTGCTTCGGCTTCTCGTCCTTCAACGCCATGTCTGGGTTCCGACTGGGATAAATTGGGTTAGTGGGCAGATGCATGGCAGATGCAGTATAATGTGGATAAATGTGAGGTTATCCACTTTGGTGGCAAGAACAGGGAGGCAGGTTATTTTCTGAATGGTGTCAGATTAGAAAAATGGGAGGTGCAATGAGACCTGGGTATGCTTGTACATCAGTCACTGAAAGTAAGCATGCAAGTACAGCAGGCAGTGAAGAAGGCTAATGGCATGTTGTCCTTCATTGCGAGAGGATTTGATTTTAGGAGCAAGGAGGTCCTACTGGAGTTGTACAGGGCCCTGGTGAGACCACATCTGGCATATTGTGTGCAATTTTGGTCTCCTAATTATTGATATTGAGGGAGTGCAGCTTAGGGTTTGTCAATTTAATTCCCATGATGGTGGGACTGACATTTGATGAAAGAATAGATCAACTGGGCTTAATTCACTGGAATTTAGAAGGATGAGAGGATATCTTATAGAAACATACACAATTCTTAAGGGATTGGACAGGCTAGATGCAGGAAAAATGTTCCCGATGTTGGGGGAGTCCAGAACCAGCGTTCACAGTTTAAGAATAAGGGGTCGGCCATTTAGGACTGAGATGAGGAAAAACCTTTTCATCCAGATATTTGTGGAATTCTCTGCCACAGAAGGCAGTGGAGGCCAATTCACGGGATGGTTTCAAGAGAGAGTTAGATTTAGCTAAAGGAATCAAGGGATATGTGGAAAAACCAGGAATGGGTTACTGATTTCAGATGATCAGCCATGATCATTTTGAATGGCGGTGCTGGCTCGAAGGGCCAAATGGCCTACTCCTGCACCTATTTTTCTATGTTTCTATGAGATTAAACGAACATCTACAAAATGAACCTCAAATATGTTCCTCTTACAGACTGCAAGACTGCAATTGCTGGAATCTTGAGCAAAACACAAATGCTGAAGGAACTCAGTCGGACAGGCAGCATCTGTGGAGGGAGTGGACAGGTGACGTTTCAGATCTGAACAAGTGTTGAACAAGTCACCTGAGCTGTAAAAGTCCTCCTGCACTTTATGTTTACTCATTGTTTTCTTATATCCTGCAATCACATTATGTTGCGTTAATGCCTAACCTCACCACCACCATTCCATCAAGCACAAAGACACCCAAACGCGCGCGCACACACACACACACACACACACACACATACACACACACACACACATACACACACACACACACACACACACACACACACACACACATACACACACACACACACACACACACACACACACACAAACACACACATACAACCTGTGAAATTCTTCTGCCTTCTAATTTTAGCAAAAAGTAATCAGCATATGCTACTTTTACATCAAATCATTTCAATCCATTCATTTGCAAGCCTGTAGGGCCATTTTAGGTCTTCAGTAAAAAAAGATTATTACGATGAGTTTAAAAAAGAGCTCACATATTGTTAAAATTTCACTAGCTGTTTTTATCAGAATGGTCGTACTTCAAAATGTACAGTTACATATGCAATTGAACAGGTATATTTCTTAATGAATTAAAATTAGTCTATAGTTTAGGTAATGCTGGTCATAATAGAGAAATGTTAGCTAAATCTTAGCAGCTTTTGACAATTGTTCACAGAAGATTAAATTATTATTTTTATCTACAACATTGAATAACTTCTGATTATGTTGTTCACACGTTCAGATTTCAATATTTCAGAGACTTAACATTGAAACAGTAAACACTCAGGGCGTATTGTAAAAATAAGTGCATTTTCACTACAAAAATTATTTTACATAAAAATGATCCACATTTGTCCATTTGAATTCTTAATTTCCATTTATCATATTCCTATTATTATTATCTTGCATAAACCTCATGTCTGTTACATTTAAACATCTTGCAAATTGTTAAAAACTTCCATCTTTGGAACTACAGATGTACAGTTGATTGCTGGGTTGCTTATGCAGAGATATGTCCTTTAAGAAACGTGTACATTAATTGCTTCAATGACTCTCGTCGTTCAAGAAGTTTGCCGTGACAATCTTCAGGTTAGAATCCATGAGGAAGCTTGAGCTCAGGAATAAAATGGGAAAAACGATCATGTCTGTGTTCCCTTGAGAATTCACTTCATTTCATACAGTGGCTGCAGCCTGTGCGATTTCAGTCCATCTCATTCAGTAATAGTTTACAACTTCGGAGCAATTATAACCGAGGAGAGCAATTGTAACTGACACATCTTCTCCTGAAATAGGAGCCTTGCATTGAAATCTCACATGGCTGAACTGTATTAAATATTTATCTTCAACAGTAATGACTCTCCAAAACTGGTTAGAAAGACAGGGGTTTGTCAGTTATTGTACTTGATCTTCCCAGCGCCAGTCTGACTTCCAACATAGAGAGGGTCCAGACAAGCTACTTTGGCAGCAAGGAAGGAGTGTATACAATGCAATACAGCAAAAAGGTTGGAAAATTCTAGCTCCTGCTTCAAAAAACACAAAGGGAAACAAATATATCATTATTATAATGTGGCAATGGTGCCCAAAGAGCTGAAAGCAGAAATTTAAATGATTAATTTTAATTCTGATTTCAGTCAGACACTGGATGGGTAGGCAGTTAAAATCATACATGGAATTCAACCACTAGCATGACTGCTAGTCATGACTAGAAAGGAGGCGATGAGGAATTTATTTAGTCAGAGGGTGGTGAATCTGTGGAAATTGTTGCCACAGATGGCCGTGGAGGCCATCATATTTATAAGGTGGAGATTGACAGATTCTTGATTAGTAGAAGTGTCAGGGGTTATGGGGAGAAGGCAGGAGAATGGGGTTGTGAGGGAAGGATACATCAGCCATGATTGAACGGCAGTAAACTTGATGGGCCGAATGGCCTAATTCTGCTCCTAGAACTTATGAACCTATGATCCTACAGGCTCCAAGTTTCTGGAGAATTTAAAAGGGTGACTAAAATCTGACAAGGAGTGAGCATTGAGGAGTTTTTCTTTAAAATATAAGGAAATCAATGAGATTTGGAAAAAAGCATAGAGGGAGAATAGTGAAGGGATTGTTTTCTCTATTGAAGTGAGTAGATTTTGGTATGGATTTGGAAATGCAGGTGAAGCAAGTTGAGTTTATATCAATAATTTGACATTTGTGTGAGGCGGGGTAGATGAGTGAAGCTCGGCATACGCCCCATGGTGAGATTTTGATCTCAAAGTGACATACTGTAAATATCGTTTATTTTTGCATGTTCATATATTAGGCCCTCAGTGCACTTAACAATACCTCCAGTTCCTCCTTCAGCACTACTCTTGAGGAATCTCATTGCTTCAACTCTCTTTGACCCAGCACTGGTAAATACACCATCAGTCATCGAAGACCACAATCCAGAATTATTTCCCAAAAATGCCTTCCTTCTCCATCTCCATTTCATTCTTCTTTGTAAAATCTTAGTTTAGTTTAGTTTATATTAGATTAGTTTAGAGATACAGCGTGGAAACAGACCCTTTGTCCCACCGATTCCATGCCCACAATCGATCACAGAAGCCAATTAACCTTCAAACGTACACATCTTTGGAGTGTGGGAGGAAACCGGAGCACCCAGAGAAATCCCACGCGGTCACAGGGAAAACATAGAAACTCCATGCAGATAGCACCCGTAGTCAGGATCAAACCCAAGTCCCTGGCACTGTAAGGCAGTAACTCTGCTTCTTTGCCAATGTGCCTTGAAGTCATGGAGTCAAACAATGTGGAAATAGTCCCTTTGGTACAATTTGCCCATGCTGACAAACATGCCCCATCTACAATAGTCCCACCTGCCTGTATTTGGTCCATATCCCTCTAAACCTAGCCATATATTGGGAAGGGCCAGTTTCCGAGCCATATAACTCTACAACTGAAGAGCACGTAGGCCCTGCATTCATAATCTCTTCTCCTAGGTCCTTCAATCCTCACCTCAGCAATTAATCTGGTGAACTTTGACAAAGAGCATTTCCTTCCTAAAGTGGAGCGGCAAGATCTATATATAATTTCTAGTTTAAATCTAGCAGGCTCCTGTATAATTTACTCTTGCATTTAAATTCTCCAACAATACAGATCAAATACACTTCACCTTCCTAATTGCCTGCCGTCCTTGCACCACGTTTATGTGCACTATGGAATCCAATTTCTCTGAAAAATAGATTATGATTGAAATTCAAGATCCAACGGCATAGCTTGTGAAGTCAGTGATTTTCTCTTTAAATTATCCCATGCGTCCTATGTGGAACATACACAGAACCTGGACATGTGCCAAAGCATCCAACGGCATGTAACGTCACTTCATTCTCGTTGGATTAGCAGGCTGTCTGCTTGGAATCTGACTTCGGCAAGTTCCCTTTGACCTCTGGCTCTCTCGCAATCAAAATCAAAAATCCTAAGCAGATGTGGAGATGATGATTCCAGTAGTGGGTGAGTCCAGGAATAGAGTGCACTTCTTTCAAAATGAAAGGACATACCTTTAGAATGGAGATAATGAGAAATGTTCTTATGCAGATGGTGGTAAAACTGTGGAATTCATTGCCACAAATGGCGCTTGGTATTTTTAAAACAAAGATTGATAGATATTTGATTAGGTTACAGGGTGAAGGCAGGAGAATGGGATTGAGAGGGAAAATTAGCCTTGACCGAATGCCAGAGCAGACTCAATGGGCTAAAATGCCAATTTTGCTCCAATGACATGGTCTATTGAGCTTTATGCCGCTCTCAAGCCCCAAGATTCCAAACTTCCTCACCCGACATTCATATGAGCCTATCCATTCATTGAAATTCAACACATCGCACCCACCCATTGAGATCCCAACGGAAATTCAATCCACAAATCCCCTAAAATGAAAAAAAGCCAATTAAATTTTTAATGTTAATGTTTATTTATTTTTTTGTTTTTAAATGGTTTAACATTATCTGTCTAACACCTATAATTTAGAATACCATGAATAAACTTTGTAGCTCAATCTGTCTTCTCCCTACCCGTAAGATCCATTTGATTCATCGTGTGGGTGGCACGGTGGTGCAGCGGTAGAGTTGCTGCCTTACAGGGCTTCCAGCACCACTGACCCGGGTTCAATCCTGACTATAGGTGCTGTCTGTACGGACTTTGTACGTTCTTCCCATGACCTGCGTGGGTTTTCTCCGATATCTTTGATTTCCTCCCACACTCCAAAAACGTACAGGTTTGTAGGTTAATTGACTCGGTATGTGTAAATTGTCTCTAGTGTGTGTAGGATAGAGTTAATGTTCTAGGATCGCTCGCTGGCGCGGACTCGGTAGACCGAAGGGCCTGTTTCCTCGCTGTATCTCGAAACTAAACTAAAAATATATCCCAGGTGAGTATTTATCATAGACACATTTTAATACGTGTATTAATGTATAATTCTTCCATGTAGGTTAAAGTTCCACATTGAAAGCTATCTTCCATGTATATATTGGTCAAAAGCCATATATTAAGTGGAATTGTTTCTTTTTCATTACATTGTCCATGTCAGCTCTACACTTTTACTGTAACTTATTCCCTCAATTTGTACTGCAAGTTAATGGTCTGTTCTCTGGAAGCCAGTGTGAAGAGATTTTAGATTAACAGTACATGTGGAATCTGTGTTACATGACCCATGGGGACTTCAGAAGCCTATTCTCCAATTGAAAATGCAGGCACAGTAATAATTTATCTGCAAGATGACTACATAACTAATTGAATAACAAGTGTGCTTTTCAGATGAGTGCTCTCCAGGGAGAGTTTATTGACTCACCTATAATTTTAATCTGTTGAATGACGAGGAGAATTATTCTCAATTTAAATTTCATGGAAATATTGCAGTCCCACAAAAAATGTAAATGCACCACAATTATTAAAAAAAATATTGCAAACATGAATTTGTCTAATGCAACAACCGGCTCGGACTACATTACCTTTGCTTCAATTTGTTTAATGTCAATACTCTGGAATAAAAACTTAATCTTGCTTTTGCCATCATCTGAAGAACCCTTCAGCTGTGAAAATTTGTATCTCCAGATAACAGCCTGCAAAAGTACATGGTAAATGGTCAAAGAAATTCTTGGGAGACAGTGTGTCAGCATCTCTTTCATAACACATCGCAATTTTATTCCACGCAAAATAGCTGACCTTCAATCAACATGCTATACATTACAATGAGTTTAGTTTAAAAAGTAGGTCAGTCAAGTGAAATCACTGTTATTATCTTCCTCGCTCTCTTCACAATTCTTTCCCAGACTGTTTTGACAGGTTAAGTTACAAGCTTACTGATCTGTATTCAATGGTGGAAAAATGAATCTCCCGTTAATTAAATTTCCTGTTTGGCACAACTCGGCAAAATGTTACTTTTTCTTCATTGATTGTTCATGAATTGGTTCTGTCTCCTTTACACCAGGAAGAGAGGGGGGATCTATGTTCAACAGTCACTTTTAAGAAAATGTCAGCAACTGAATTATAAAGTAGTCCAATGAAGGGAAAATAAAATTGAGTGTTAATTCCAGCTAATTCAGGGCAGAACGATTTTGGTCATTCTTAGAATTCACTTGGTAACATATCTGTGGCTAGAAGAAGCAATATGCAAATACATTTTCCGAAAGTACTGGAAATTTGCATATTTATACACTTCACTAAAGGCGATAAATGTATTTCATGACTCTGGAATGATCTGCCCAGTCATTAGCATGGATTTAGCCATTTGTTGCCCTGTCAAGCATGGGCGGAAATCACTTTTAAAACATGGGGGGGGGGGGGGGGGGGGTGCACAATGAGACCTGACATCTTGGACCAGGGTTGGCAACCTACGGTACATGGGCCGGATCCAGCCCGTAACCCAAAATCATCCGGCCCGCAGGCTTTTTTTTTCAATTAATTTTTGCGACCTGGGAACTGCAGCTAGTCCCGGGACGCAGGCGACCAACCAGACCTGCCAGATGACCTGGGTGCTACAGCCTGTCCAGGGGCAGGTGGGCTGACCTGGGTGCTACAGCCAGATCTGCCAGCCGACCTGGGCGCAAACATTAGGGAGCTGGCTGACTTCGGAGGCTGTGGTAGTGGTTTTGCTGCAACATGTTTCACAAAACATGGGGGGATTGTCCCTGACCTCTCAAAATATGGTGGGGGACAGATCAATGAACAATCTTCAGTAAGTCATTGTAGCTTATCAGTAAAATTCTTGACGCTGTCTCAAAGGATTCTGTGGTCAAACTGCACTCTATTATTTGATCACTTTGTCTTTAGTTTAGCTTACTTTAGTTTAGAGATACAATGCGGTGCCAAGCACTTCGGCCCACCAAGTCCACACTGACCAGCAATCCTCGCACATTAATGCTATCCTACACACACTAGGGACTATTTACACTTATACCAAGCCAATTATCCCTCAAACCTGTACGTCTTTGGAGTGTGGGAGGAAACCGAAGATCACTGGGAGAACGTACAAACTCCATACAGATAGCACCCGTAGTCTGGATCGATCCCGGGTCTCTGGCTCTAGAAGTGCTACACCGTGCCGCCCAAAACTGAAATGTGGTGGTAATAAGTGGGATGAGAGGAGCTGTCATTTACAGGGGGTAACCAATTAAGGATACACCTGACTGTGAATGGTGAATGGTTCAGGTGAATGACTCTAGGAACTACTGGAGGGATATGAGGTTTGCAGAATTCCTTACCCTCGTTTGTACATCCTTCTTAAAAGAAAACAAATTGCTGAGTCTTTCACTATTTCTTTGTTGAATTTAGCTATTTAAAATTGGCTATGTTATTTGCCTAATCCACAAGAATGATTATAGTTCCAAAATTAACTTGCAACTTAGAAGACTCTGAAGATGTCAAAAATACAGTGTGATGTAACGTGGTGGCACAGCGGTAAAGATGCTGACTTACAGCACCAGAGGCCAGGGTTAGATCCTGACTACGGGTGCTGTCTGTACAGAGTTTGCACGTTCTCCCCATGACCACGTGGGTTTTCTCCGAGATCTTCGGTTTCCTCCCATACTCCAAAGACGTACAGGTTTGTAGGATAATTGGCTTGGTATAAGTGTAAATTGTCCCTAGTGTGTGTAGGGTAGTCTTAGTGTGCGGGGATCGCTGGCCGGTGCAGACTTGGTGTGCTGAAGGGCCTGTTTCCGCGCTGTATCTCTAAACTAAACTAAAATAAAATACTTCTTTCTAATGATATATTGGATGTAAGAACAGAAATGACTCAAAAGACAGAGTGAGAAGTAAGGCCTGGTGGGAATTCCAGCCACTTTGGCCATTCATTAAGATGATGGCTGAATATGTGCCTCATCAATCTCACTGCCACATCCCCATAACCTCCCTTGTCACCCAATTATCCAAAAATGTATTGATTTTTGTCTGAGATATACTCAAGCAGAACTACTACCATATGCTGAGATAGAGGTGGATTTCAAAGTTATACAATCCTTTAAGGAAAATGCTCCTTATCTCAGTCCTAAATGGCTGACTCTTCATGCGTGACAATGGCCTCTGATCAAATGCTTTGTTTGAAGGGGAAAGGAAATCTGTATTAACACGTGGAAGTCTCTCAAATTCTGTCCCTATGAGATCACCATTTATTCTCCTGAAGTCCAGTGAGCGGAGGTCAACATTTCAAAAAACTCTGTATATCTCAAAAAGTCCTATTATAACCCCCCCCCCCCCCCTTCCCCCATCCCGGCAATAATTATCAAAACACTATTCCCTTTCATAATTGCTTGCTGTTTGTTTAGTTTCTGCATTTCACAATTCTTATTTGCACATATATTTTCTAATTTTTCATTTGACGTTTCTTTCCCCATCAATATATAGCTTTGTATATTCTTTGTATATTATCAAAATGGTGGCCGACTAGGAAAAGGGGAGATGCAGTGAGACCTGGGTGTCATGGTACACCAGTCATTGAAAGTAGGCATGCAGGTGCAGCAGGCAGTGAAGAAAGCGAATGGTATGTTAGCTTTCATAGCAAAAGGATTTGAGTATAGGAGCAGGGACGTTCTACTGCAGTTGTACAGGGTCTTGGTGAGACCACACCTGGAGTATTGCGTACAGTTTTGGTCTCCAAATCTGAGGAAGGACATTATTGCCCTAGAGGGAGTGCAGAGAAGGTTCACCAGACTGATTCCTGGGATGTCAGGACTGTCTTATGAAGAAAGACTGGATAGACTTGGTTTATACTCTCTAGAATTTAGGAGATTGAGAGGGGATCTTATAGAAACTTATAAAATTCTTAAGGGGTTGGACAGGCTAGATGCAGGAAGATTGCTCCCGATGTTGGGGAAGTCCAGGACAACGGGTCACAGCTTAAGGATAAGGGGGAAATCCTTTAAAACCGAGATGAGAAGAACTTTTTTCACACAGAGAGTGGTGAATCTCTGGAACTCTCTGCCACAGAGGGTAGTCGAGGCCAGTTCATTGGCTATATTTAAGAGGGAGTTAGATGTGGCCCTTGTGGCTAAGGGGATCAGAGGGTATGGAGAGAAGGCAGGTACGGGATACTGAGTTGGATGATCAGCCATGATCATATTGAATGGCGGTGCAGGCTCGAAGGGCCGAATGGCCTACTCCTGCACCTAATTTCTATGTTTCTATGTTTCTATGTTTCACATCATGCTCCACCTGCCACTTTCACCTTTAACTTATTCCACCCATTCCACAGATCACTTTTCTTCTTAGTTTTATATCAAATGCAAGCTTGCATTTTTTAAACAGTGTTTTCATTTGTCATTAACGTGAATAGCAACGTCCTGATGGTTATTAGTCACCCCTGACACACTCTTGTAGCAACTGAAAATAACTAACGTATTGCCCTTCTACTTTCTGTACTTTAACACAATTCAATATCCTTCTTTCATGTAGGAACCTTTATCTGGCAACTTATCAATAGATAGATTGAAAATCATTCTAACCAAAACCTTGAGAAAGGTTTGTAAATTTGTTTCTCTGCATTGGAGAGACAGTGATGTCTATAAACACCAAAGGAAGTACAACAATCAAGCGTTTGCAATTACCAATATTTGCCGGGATAAAGCTAAAGAGTGAAAGATTCTTTGTCACCAGGAAATGGAAGCGTCAGCAAATTGAGACTCAAGTGTTTCAGAGAGAAATGAGTCAGGCAATCAATACCACTGCACTCAGTCCTTGAACAGTTAGTGACTGCTATTATGGCTTTAAAAACTGACCAATATGGTCAACATACTGTAACTGAAGGTGCTTACACTTTACAGATAATGGAAACAGGCCACACCTACAGAGCATCATGGGCGGAAATCCTGGGGGAAGGGACGGGGGACACTTCCCTCCCATATTTTGAGAGGTGGGGGACAATTCCTCCCCCCCCATGTTTTGTCATCTGGATTTTGAAATTTGGTGAAAAAAAACTATTAAAATCTCCGCTTTCCTCGAGACAGTGGGGGTATCACTGTTAAGCAATTGTTAAATGTCTCCATTAACATCGTATTAACACGATGTGTCACCAATTGTGTTTTGACCTTCAAGTATTATTGATGGAATTTCTTAAAGCTGTCTGATGCAGGTACAATTACCATTTGAACTAATTTGATGTATTAGCGGATGGGAAGGATTTAAACGGGTAGCGGATTTAAATGGGTCAGGTAATTAAGGGCTCCGGTCGAATGGGTTTCCTGGCTGGCTTGCAGGTAAGTCCCTCATTCACAGTCACTCACGTAATTTAGTAAGTTTTTGCCATCTCTCTCTCCCCCCCCTCCAAGGTTGGTTCTTCTGTTTGCCTTCATTTGCTTCAGTTTTATTTGTTTAAGTGCTATTTATCACATTGTGATCCATTGTAGCTTTTTAAAGAATCAAGCGGGTATCAGACGCTTTCTAAGGGCTGAATCGGCCTGTTTACGGGGCCTTTCATCGCCCAGTGTGGCTTAAAATCAATCTGCTGTGTCGAGACGATCGAGGCTCCCGATGTTGAAGGCGGATTTTAAGCTGCGCTGGGCGATGAAAGGCCCTGCGAACAGGCCTATTCAAACCTTACGATTCGGGCGAACGAAGCTGCTGTTGCTGGAGTTCAACCAGATCATCTCCTGATGTTACCGTTGAGGGCCCATGGCCGAAGCTGTGTGTCTGTGCCTGTGTCTGTGTGTGCGTGTGCATGTGCGTGTGTGTGTGTGTGTGTGTGTGTGTGTGTGTGTGTGTGTGTGTGTGTGGGTGTGTGTGTGTGTGTGTGTGTGTGTGTGTGTGTGTGTGTGTGTGTGTGTGTGTGTGTGTGTGTGTGTGTGTGAGTGTGTGAAAGTGTCCCCCCCCCATGTTTTGACCGCGATTTCCGCCCCTGGAGCATCCATATCCACACAGTGTAAAGTTGGAACAAATTAATAATCGAGTTCCGCTAAGGGTGGCACATCGGTAGAGTTGCTGCCTTACAGTGCCAGACACCTGGGTTCAATCCTGACTATGGGTGCTGTGTGTATGGAGTTTGTACATTCTCCCCATGACCTTCATGGGTTTTCTCCAGGAACTCTGGTTTCCTCCCACACTCCAAAGATATTTTGGTTTGTCGGCTAATTGTTTTCGGTAAAATTGTAAATTGTCCCTAGTGTGTGGGAAAGTGTTAATGTGTAGGGATCGCTGGTCAGCACGGACCTGTTTCCACACTGTATGTCTAAACTAAACTAAACTAAACTAAACTAATAAATACCGCAATCTTTATGGTCACACATTTCTTTGACCATCTTACCAGCCCAAATCACATCTGTTTCCTTGAGCTGGAAGTGTAGGGATTACTTCAATGCCCACTTGCGTGTCATTACTGAGTCTTTCAGCTGCTACTCGAGAGCGCTTCAAGCCTATCGATTGTGGCACTCAGCAAAGTGTGCAAGAGCCAGGGTAGATGCTGAGTATTCTGCTTCCATGGGCAGCTCTTGTGGCAACTTTCTTCTGGATTCCCGACTCTGAGAAATCCAACGATTGTAGTAATAATCATGCAGTGTTACAGTGGTTTACAAGACCTATCAGATGTCACTGCCAAAACTTGGCAAGTTTTCTCTCACAATGTCTCTCAAACCTGTGATGTCTGCCACCTAGAAGAATGAGGAAACATCTACGAGCTCCCCTTTAAAACGCAACCATCTAGACTTGTAATGATTTACTATGGATTCACCTCACTGGGTCTTAATTCTGTAAGCCTTTTTTAGAGTGGTAGTGAGGGTACACCTTCACAATATGGGGGTGCAGCAGTTCAAGATTGCCACCTTCACAAGGGTAATTAGGGAGGGGCACAGCCCACAAATGAATAATAACTGAAAGATGTTTAAACAACTCACAACATTTGAGTAAAGGAAACAGAAACCTACATACATGATCCCTAGCTACTTCTCTCTGTGCAGAGATTGCGAATTTTCCAAGTATAAGGAAGAGGAAGCTTCAGTCTGTAAGGTGTTGTTTCTAACAGTAACGATGAATGACTGTTATTAGCACCGTGAATGTAACTTTGTACTCAGTGAGTTATTTGTACCAGTTCATAAGCATTACAAGCACATTTTCATTTTGTATGAATAGAAATTGATTGGTATTAATTCAAATATGAAATCTTATAAATACATTTTATAAATTTGATGAATAAATAAATTTTATGTATAAATGTTATAAATAAATGATCAATAATGAGACATTTCCATTTCCATTCCTTCTTAATGTTGATTCATTTATTACATTAATTATCATGCAGTTCACAAAGTTTAGTTAAATACAAAGAATGTGAGTTTCTCTCGCATATATATATATTTTAAAATACAAATATATAATAGTTTTTTACACCATGGAACATTGATTAAATGGTTTTGCATAGTAACCTTATTAAGGATTTTCTATAAAGAAAGCTTTTTTTTTACAATGTTTTGTGGCAATTTTGTGATGTAGCATTGCAAATTCAATTAAACCTGCTGTACTGAATATTGAGCAGAATAAACTTTGTGGTAATTTTGAACAAAATTCACATGAATGGAAATGCAAACTTAGACTCATCTTACCTTTGATGCAGCATCAAAGCAAACAAAACCCAAGTTGAAGTCTATTGTCAGTCCCATGAGATGACTCTCTAGCACACAGGCATAGGTCTTGCACTGAAAGAGTAGAAAATAAAATATTGCACACGCAATTCTCCACATCCCCCCAAAAAACTGATGACAATTAACTCTCTTCAGAAAAACAAAGTACATACCACACACTCTAACAAATGACTGCTCATTAAGGGCCTGTCCCACTGTATGAGGTAATTCAAGATTTTTCCCAAGTTTTCCCCTGATTCGAACTCGGAGAATGTCCGTAGCGGGTCCGTAGGAGTTTGTGGATGTCTCGTAGCGGCTCGTACGAATAAAAAGTAACAATTTTTTTCATCACAAGTATTTTTTTACTCGTGGACATTTTTTGCAGTGTTGAAAAAACGTCACGAGTTTACCGAATTTTCCGAGTACCTACCGTTAGCATTACGAGACATCCACGAACTCCTACGGACCCACTACGGACATTCTGCGAGTTTGAATCAGGGGAAAACTCGGGAGAACTCTTGAATTACCTCATACAGTGGGACAGGCCCTTAAGACATTTGATCATTCTAAATTCACCTGAAGTTTAGTTTAGAGATAAAGCGCAGAAACAGGCCCGTCGGCCCACCCCACACCGACCAAACAATTAACCATACACTAGTTCTATCCTACACACTAGGGACAATTTTCAAAGGCTAATTAACCTACAAACCTGCGTGTCATTGGAATGTGGGAGGAAACGTACAAACTCCATACAGACAGCGCCAAAGGTCAGGATCGAACCCAAATCTCTAACGCTGCAAGGCAGCAACTCTACCGCTACACTACTGTGCTGCCCAAATATGCCCATGTTACTCATTTCCACTGCTCCATCTGTCATTAAGCATTAGTTTAATCATTAGTTTATTGTCGTATATGTGCCAACGTACAATGAAAAGCTTTTTTTGCGTGCTATTCAGTTATACATCATTATTATCGAGCCATCCACAGTGTACAGATACATGAAAAAGGGAATATCGTGAATAATATTTAGTGCAAGATAGAGCCAGTAAAGTTTGATGAAGACAGTCTGAGGGTCTCCAATGAGATAGATAATAGATCAAGACTGATCTCTAGTTATTGGTAGGATATAGACAATAGACAATAGGTGTAGTAGCTCATTACTGCCTTCTCCCCATATCCCCTGACTCCGCTATTTTTAAGAGCCCTATCTAGCCCTCTCTTGAAAGCATCCAGAGAACCAGCCTCCACCACCCTCTTGAGGCAGATAATTCCACAGACTCACCACTCTCTGTGAGAAAAAGTGTTTCCTCGTCTCCGTTCTAAATGGCTTACTCCTTATTCTTAAACTGTGGCCCCTGGTTCTGGACTCCCCCAACATCGGGTACATGTTTCCTGCCTCTAGCGTGTCCAAACCCTTAACAATCTTATATGTTTCAATGAGATTCCCTCTCATCCTTCTAAACTCCAGAGTGTACAAGCCCAGCTGCTCCATTCTTTCAGCATATGGCAGTCCTGCCATCCCGGGAATTGACCTTGTAAACCTACGCTGCACTCCCTCAATAGCAAGGATGGTTCAGTTGCCTGATAATTTATTCCAAGCATTTATCTAACCTACCTTAATATCCCTCTCCAATGGACCCTGATATAAAGGAAGTAAAAGAATGGAATAGAGAAGACAGACATGCCACAAAGGGAAAGAAAAAAAAATAAAAAATCAGACATTATAAAAAAATGTCTGAAGAAGGGTCTCGACCCGAAACATCGGCAGTTCCTTCTCTCCATAGATGCTGCCTCACCTGCTGAGTTTCACCAGCATTTTTGTGTCTAGCTTCGATTTTTCCAGCATCTGCAGTTCTTTCTTTAACATTTTAAAAAACACTATATTAATGAGATCATTTTTTTGTTTTACATTTTCTGCACTTTAGTTTGACACTAGACTAAGTGGGACCCGTTGGGTTCCGGTGACACGGGAGGCCCAGTCCCCCAACGCAACCCATTCCCCAACGCAATATTCCGCCACTCACCCATTCCTCCAATGCAATATGATTCCGCTTGGCGACATCGTCGACATCTCCGACTCCAGGCTGGACTGTGTCTCCGACTCTGGGCTGGGCTGGGCTGGTCTGGGAACCCGACTCTGGGCTGGGTCTCCCAAGCTGGGCTGGCCTGGGTCGGGTCTCCGACGCTGGGCTGCTGCTTGGGGCTGGGCTGCTGCTTGGGGCTGGGCCACTGCTTGGGGCTGGGCTGGGCTGGGTCAGGTCTCCGACGCTGGGCTGCTGCTTGGGGCTGGGCTGCTGCTTGGGGCGGGGCTGCTGCTTGGGGCGGGGCTGCTTCGGGTCCCTCCGAAAGTACGGTTGGAAATCTCCGCCAGTCATCCTCAGCTCCATTAAAGACTCGATGGCTTGGTTCTACAAAGTATTGACTCAGGGGGGCTGAATACTTTTGCTCGCCACACTTTTCAGTTTTTTATTTGTAAAAAAATTTGAAAATCATGTATCATTTTCCTTCCACTTCACAATTATGCGCTACTTTGTGTTGATCTATCACATAAAATCCCAATAAAATACATTTACGTTTGTGGTAACGTGACAAAATGTGGAAAAGTTCAAGGGGTATGAATACTTTTGCAAGCCACTCTATCTATCTATCTATCTATCTATCTATCTATCTATCTATCTATCTATCTATCTATCTATCTATCTATCTATCTATCTATCTATCTATCTATCTATCTATCTATCTATCTATCTATCTATCTATCTATCTATCTGGGGCCAGGCCTCCCGTGTGGCTGGGACCCAACGGGTCCCACTTAGTCTAGTAAATAATATTAGAGGCAGAAAAAGAAATATTAGAGGCAAAAAAACCAGACAGGAAAATATTCTGGAATTTATGTTTAAGAAAAATGTTAACTAAATTTGATTTAAACATTGAAAAACGTTTTCTTGAGAACCATGTGCTATAGAGCAATAAGCAATAATTAATATCAGAGCTATAGGGGTTAATAAAGAGCTGTGATGTAAAGATCAGTCCCATAATTGATCGTGTGAAAATGCTTCAAGCATTTGGTAGTTCTGAAATGTAGCCTAGGTGGGACCCAAGAGAAGGAAAGAATGGGGGAAGGAGCTTCTCAGTTTATTTCAACCTTTTATTGGCATGATCAAAGTTTCATCAATACATAAAGTGTCACAGATAGAACCATTTCCATTGTCTGAACAACATCAGACAAAGGCAGAGAGCCTGAACAGCTTGTCAGTTGGATGTGATCTCTAGCTGCTGTTGAATTTGTATGAAATACTGGGATTTCATTATTTAAAAATTTGCAAAACTGGACTTTCACTTATCTATAATTTGACATCCACCGTACCTGTATTCGTTCCACCTCCAAGAAAGTTGCTGTCTGAAATGCCTTTTCCCAGAGAATGAGTTCATATTCTAATTCCACGCTGAAGACTAGGTCCTCTCCAGTTTCTGTCTGAACACTAAAACAGTGCTTTCGGCGATCCCACAGATCACTGTCCTGATGAAAACCTGAAGTTGTGTAATCTGGCATACATCATTTAATATTTTCACCTAACATTCACATTAATGGTATATATATATATATTGTAGGTGTAACAAGTGGGGACTAAATTATGTTTTTATACAAATATTGCTGTGTTGGCAACTTAACATTCAACTGTTGATTAAGGTTGGAAAGAACCCTATCCATCCATTCTAAAAACATTGAACTTTGTGGGCACACGATGGTGCAGTGATAGAGTTACTGCTTTACAGCGCTCACAGCGCCAGAGACCCAGGTTCAATCCTGACAACAGGTGCTGTCTGTATGGAGTTTGTACGTTCTCCCCGTGACCGCATGGGATTTCTCCGAGTTCATTGGTTTCCTCCCACACTCCAAAGGCATACAAATTTGTAGGTTAATTGGCTTGGTATAAATGTAAAATTGTTCCTAGTGTGTGTAGGATAGCGTTAATGTGTGGGGATCATGGTCAGTGCTGACTTGGTGGGCCGAAGGGCCTGTTTCCACGTTGTATCTCTAAACTAAAAACTAAACTAAACTATAAAACTAAACTGTTGTTTGCACATTGTATTGTCATGATGAAAGATGGTCTGTATTATTCTCTTTTCTTTAAAGCCAAATATTTAAAGTTTTCATCCCTGAAAATGTTTACTTTTAACTTTGCACTATGGAAGGTTAGCAAAAAATATCAGTACAGGTGCACAACCTTTTATCCGAAATTCCAAATAACGAAAAGATCCGAATAGCGGACATTTTTTCGGTCCTTGAAGAAAGGTCCTTGAAGACGTTCACCGAGGGCGGCCCGCAGAGGTGACAGCGGAACCTCAGGTCGGTCCTCGAAGAAAGGGGAACTAAATCCCCATTCATAAAAGAGAAGGTGAGGGTATATTGCGCGGGAGGGTTAATAATTGACAATCTGCTGCTGCCTGCCCGCTGAGTTAAAAAGTTCCCACGGTAGACTCACGATACACAGTGTATCGTGAGTCTGCCGTGGGAACTTTTTAACTCAGCGGGCAGGCAGCAGCAGATTGTCGCTCCCTTCAGTTTCACCCCAACTACACCCCTCTGCTTCCCGGCCATGTGTGTGACCCCTTCCCTCCCCTCTCTAGCTCCCCGCCCATTGCACCGGCGCGGGGGCTTTGCACTGTCTTCACGTCGGCGATGCCAGCAGGTCAGTGCCAGTCACCGGAGACGTCAGGACCAACGGGACACCGACCCCCAGGCCAACTGCAAGCAAGGAGATCCCAGAGACCCACAGCCAGCAGCAGCCCAGCCCCGTTCCAACTCCAGAGGAACACGCTCCCCGTAGGGACAGAAGCTGATGGTGTGCAAGGTACGTCTTGTTCTTGGGGTTGCGGATGAGGGGGCGCAGCTCGGGCTGTGACGTCTCCAGCCACCCCCCTGTACAGGAGCTGAGACTGGGAACTGTACCGCCCTTGCAGGTGAGCAGGAGAGTGGGGTTGTTTGCAGTTGCAGAGGGAGGGGGCAAGGGCGGTACAGTTCCCAGTCTCAACTCCTGTCCAGCGGGGTGGCCGGAGACGTCAGGACCAACAGGACACCGACTGCAAGCACGGAGATCCCAGAGACTCACAGCCAGCAGCAACTCTAGCCCAGCCCCGCTCCAACTCCAGAGGAACCCGGGTTGCGGATGAGGGGGCGCAGCTCGGGCTGTGGGCGAACTGCCACTTGTTGCTGTAGCGGCCCATCGGGGAGCGGGTTCCTGTTGGTCCTGACGTCTCCGGCCACCCCCCTGGACAGGAGCTGAGAGACGTCAGGACCACCAGAAGCCGCTCCCCGATGGGCCGCTACGGCGACAAGTGGCAGTTCGCCCACAGCCCGAGCTGCGCCCCCTCATCGGGACACCGACCCCCAGGCACACTGCAAGCACGGAGATCCCAGATCAACAACTCCAGCCCAGCCCCGCTCCAACTCCAGAGGAACACGCTCCCCGCAGGGGCAGAAGCTGATGGTGTGCAAGGTACGTCTTGTTCTTGGGGTGGCGCAGCTCGGGCTGTGGGAGAACTGCCACTTGTCGCCGTAGCGGCCCATCGAGGAGCGGATTCCTCTGGAGTTGGAGGGACAGGGAGACACAGCGGCTTTTGAGAATGGTGGGCAATCACTTCCAAAGTTCTGCCCACACAGTCAGTACACCTCTCCTACACTTGACTCCCGCACTAAGATCATCTCGCAGAGAATGATCCCAGCCTAACCCTCCCTATTCTCTCCTATTCTGCAAGAAAAAACTACATTGAAGACTCAAACTCGCGATCGAGTAACTGCCGGGATCGAGGCGCAAACTCGCGACCTTGCGGATATGAGCCGAGCACTCTACCACTGAGCCAGCCGTTAAAATCTACGCTAAAAATCTTCCATTCCGAAAGCCGAAAATTTCCGAATTACGAAAAGTGTCTGGTCCCAAGGCTTTCGGATAAAAGGTTGTGCACCTGGTACTTCAAAATTACCAATTGCATGGACATCTTTTAAATATATCATCTAATGATAAGGAGTTTGCATCTAAAATTTGAGCTGTCATATTAAATTCTAATAAAATCATACCAAGGCCACAGTTAAGATTTCCCCATCATATGCATGGAGTATTTAGACAGAAATTCTAGAAATGGGGTTCTGGTACGGAGGGATACCATGCATATGCAGGAAAAATGCAGGAAAAAATTGCACTATTTATAGCCTGGGACTGGATGTCAAGTATCCCGATAGGCTTTGGGAAGACTTTGCCTTCCATCACAGTGAGGAGGAGATTCACTGTGATGGATGTTTGTGTAAATTGTGTTGGTGTGTGTCTTGGTTCTTTTCTTGTATGACTGTAGAAACCAAATTTTGTTTGAACTTCATGTGAGGTTCAAATGACAAATAAACGGTATTGTATTGTATTGTATTGTATTGTATTGTATTGTATTGTATTGTATTGTATTGTATCGTATTGTATGTTACTAGCTGGAGACAGGCAGAACAAAATGCTGGAGCCAGGAGAACAAAAGAGCGCTATGAAAATGGTCACGTCATTGACATCTGGTGGGAGCAGAGCTGAAGGTAACTTCATGGCTAGGCAGTACGGCCTTGAGAAGATAAGGTGTCAAGAACGTGCATTTTGCAAAATAACGCTGTAATGAGAAAGATATGAATAGGCAATGCAATTGAGATCTCTCTAGCCTGATAAAGAACAACAATGTGTTTTGTTTATTCAGCCCTTGGAGGAGTGGCAACTTGAAACAATTGACTTTAAAGTCATGAGAACCTTGGGTTAGAACGAAGGCTTCCTTTCGAACATTAGTATAAAGTATAAAGGAAGGGCGGTCCGAGACAGTAGGGGCAGCAACGAGGGAACAACCATGGCAAGAAGAAGGCAACTGAGTTTGAAGTTCAGGGAAGACTGCCACCTACCAACAGAGTGAATCTGGCCAATTCATTCATACGGGTAATATCTGATTCCAAGTCATGAGTTTTGTGATTTAGTTTAAGAAGTGATGTTGAAATAGTAAAGTAAATGAGAAGTTATTAGAAGTCAATTGTTTGCATGCATGTTTAACTTACTCGAGTGTTAATAAAGATTAAGTTGGTTTAGAAACCTTGGTTTAGATTCTTTTGTTCGACACGTCAGTTGATACCCTCTAGAGGTAATAGGGCCAACATATTCGATTGAACTTTTACATCTATGTTGGGGGGTTTTTCTCAACAAAAAAGTATATGCGCAAAAACATTGGTGAATTATACACATTATCCAAATTTATTAACTGCTTTGCTTGCATAACATATTAGTTTTAATCCCCAACACCTCATTTATTAATCTTATCCTCTCCCATTTGTAGTTGTTTAGTTTAGTTGAGAGATACAGCACAGAAACAGGCCCTTTGGCCCTTTGCTGACCAGCGATCCCCGTACACTAGCACTATCCTGCACACTAGGAACAATTTACAATCTTTACTGAAGCCAATTAACCTAAAAACCTGAAGGTCTTTTGTGATGTGGGAGGAGACCAGAGCACCTGGGGAAAATCCATGTGGTCACAGGGAGAATGTACAGATTCCATACAGACAGCTCCTTTAGTCAGGATCGAACCCAGGCCGCTGACCTTGTAAGGTAGCAACTCTACCACTGCGCCACTGTGCTGACCTATCCCAGTACTTTTTAACTGTGACTTCACTTTGTCACTCAAAGGCACTCAGATCTATGAACAAGTTATTCCTAATACTTCATAATGTGATTAATCCAGTTGCTGTGCTTAGATAGGACTTTTTAAAATTAAATAAATATATAACAAAGCAACAAATAATGTAATCAATAAAAGACAATTAATTTCAGCCAGTTCAGCTGATTTTAACATTTAAGAGCAGCTTTAACACATTCCCTTTCCCCAGAGGATATCAAAACAGTTTAAAAACAAAAGTTTCAAACTCTGACTGAATTCCTGCAGATACTCCACATTTTACAAAATGCTCTGCTTTCAATAATCTATGAAAATCACTTTTGAAAAGTTTGATTCTGTCGTGAGGATTTTTCAAAAAACAATCTGAACATAAGTTGGTCTTATGTCAATGGTTTATTTTAATTTCGTCTTTTGACAAATTCATGAGAGATTTAAATTGAACAACTGGGAAAAAGTTATCAAATTGTATATTAGATGCGCTGACCAATGAGCCATTGTCTGCTGACCATGGACCCCCGAAACATGGGTTTACTATTTATTTGTAAAAATCACGGCAAATGTCAATTAGCTTTATTTTTTAGACACAAAAAAGCTGGATTAACTCAGTGGGTCAGGCAGCATCTCTGGTGAGAAGGAATAGGTGATATTTCGGGTCATGACCCTTCTTTAGACAGTCTTGACATGAAATGTCACCTATTCCATTTCTTCTGAGATGCTGCCTGATCCACTGAATAACTCCAGCTGTTTTATGTCTATCTTCAGTTTAAACCAGCATCTGCAGTTCGTAGGTGTATTTTTTGCTTTACTTAATATTAGTAGTTACACCTTGGGCTTAATTGACTCAAAAGGTCAACCTCAACATGCAATGGTGAAGAATTAAACTATTAAATAAAAAGCTGCGGAAAAGCTTCAAAGAACCACTGACATACCTCAATGGTAATTCACTGAAATGTATCCCTTCCTTATCTGTAGGTTTCAAAATAATAGTTGTTGGTAGAGCAATAGAAAACGCTTCGGTCTAGTTCTGCAGATACTAATAAAATTTGCTTGCTCATTCATACCTTAAGGATTTTGCACATTATTTCATAAATGGTGTAGCTTTTCACAGCTTTCGTCCAATCCCACGTCGTCACCTGAGGAAATAAATTATTTCGATACTTAAGCATTTGGATAGCAGTATTTAACTTTAAGGTCGCATGTGAACGACATGGCTTAGAATGTCCCTTGCATGGTTGTGCCAATGAAAACAATCTCCAGCCACTGTACAACAAAAATTGTATTAATTTCCAGGCCTCTGAGTGACTGTGAATTTAATGCCTGCTTTTCCTGAAGAATTTTCTCAACATTTCCATAAATGATGGCAACACTAATGCAATGCCCAGGATAAATCTACAGCATGATTTTTTATTCTTATTATTTCGAAGGACAGCAGTTCTTATTTATCGTCACCTACGGTTTTACCCCAAACTATCCTATTTTAGAGGCCAACGTGCAACCTACATTCTTTGCACTCATTGAGGTCTGTACTTTCTTACAATCTCAAATTCAGTCTTCATACTCAAGGTAAGGAGGCCTTATATACTCAGGATTCAGCCCACAAAAAAAGGACATAGCAGACAAGGGGATTATCATTCTAACCTTCTCGAAGACTATTCTCCGAGCCTCATTGAAGAAATGCAAATCTCCATTGACAAGTGGGAATGTCTGGCCCAATGCTGCTCGGTGGAGAAGCAGCCTTTGGTCTGGCATTGAGAAACTGTTGCCGATGCATCAGGAAAACATATTGTGCTTGGGCCAGACCATATCACTTTTCACTTCTACAATGCCTGTATAGAAGTTTGAAAATACGTATCTCCATATTCCAGGATAGTTTCTTCCCAGCTCAGGCGTAATTGTGAACAGTAAATACTAAGGCCATATAGGTCTTTGTAGTTTGGTTAAAAAATAGGTATGTGTTGCGTCTTTAAGTAGCAAAGTTTCAGAGGAAACTGATTAAAAGCTGCTTCTTCTGGAATGTAATATGACAGCCTAAATGATATGTTTAAAAGATGTCCATACAATTGTTTGTAAGGTCATAAGGAAGAGGAGTAGAATTAGGCCATTCAGCCCATCGTCTACTCCGCCATTCAATCATGGCTGATCTATCTCTCCCTCCTAACCCCATTCTCTTGCCTTCTCCCCATAACCTCTGACACCTGTACTAATCAAGAATCTATCTATCTCTGCCTTAAAAATATCCACTGACTTGGCCTCCACAGCCTTCTGTGGCAACAAATTCCACAGATTTACCCCCCTCTGACTAAAGAAATGCCTTCTCATCTCCTTCCTAAAAGAACATCCTTTAATTCTGATACTATGACCTCTACTTCTAGACTCTCCCACTAATGGATACATCCTCCCCACATCCACTCTTTCCAAGCCTTTCACTATTCTGTATGTTTCAATGAGGTCCCCCCTCATTCTTCTAAACTCCAGTGAGAACAGGCTCAATGCCGACAAACGCTCATCGTAGATTAGCCTACTCATTTCTAGGATCATTCTTGTAAACCTCCTCAAGACCCTCTCCACAGCCAGCACATCCTTCCTCAGATATGGTGCCCAAAATTGCTCAAAATATTCCAGATGCGGCCTGACCAGCACCTTATAGAGCCCCAACATTACATCTCTGTTTTTGTATACAAGCCCTCTTCAAATAAATGCTATCATTGATTTAGTTTGAAGTACTGGTATTTTTACTGATATAAACAACATCTATCATTTTTCAGATAAGAGAGTGTGAAAACCACAATGGGGCTGAATATTGAGTATCACATTATCGAGGGTGCCATTTCGGAGAAAATTCAATTTTTAGCATTAACAAATATCAGATTGGAAAGTTGAGGGTGGAATATTTTCCTGGGTGCCAGGAGGCCCAAAAAGAAATGTAATGTTACTCTGCCTCAGATTAAATCTATTTTCAGCTGCAAAGCTCTGAATTTATTTGCTGTATTTTGCAAAAGCATTATAATGGCCATATTATAGTGTCATTAATGCAATAGAATATAAAAAAAGAAAAATACAAGCTTTAATGTTCAGTTCACTACAACCAATGTTGTAAAATCTTATCAAATTTTATATTTTCCTCACAGTTTTAGTTATCTATTAAATTAAAAATGCATGCTGATTAAATTAAAGCTGAACCTACTGGAGGTGTTGCAAATGTGTATAAGCAAGCGCCTCTCACGGCTAGATACTTTGGTGTATATAGCTTTTCCTGTAGCGAATCTGGGTCCCGGTCTTCCACCCAGCCCATGTAGATTATCTGACAAAAAAAGACAACAGTATTGAGCAGTGTTACATTAATAACTCGAGGGCACTCTTAAGATGATATATAGACCAAAGTGGAGGGTTCACCTGAAAACCATTTCAAATCAACAACCATTCTTCTGCTTTATCATTTTATGTAAGGGTGTTGATTATCCCCATTCATCATGATGAATAGTCTTTCTTTTTGCCTTAAAGTAGAGAAACGTTTTTTAAAGATGTGTTTCATTCATATTGTATGCTATTAATTTTCTGTCAAAAAAATACCTTTAGACACATCTTAAGACCTATTTTACTCTGTTCCCCTCCAAGGCAGAGAAGGAACCAGATTTGTGCAGAGATATGGAAGGCCAAATTTGGAACCAGACCATGAGCTGTGATGTGTGAGGTTCATGTATAGGCCGCTTGCCAACATTGTGCTTTCTCTTTATTTGCCAGCATTAAGTCCGCTGGACATTTTTCTGCAGACACCTAATATTATGAATGGCTAGGACCATTTCAAGATAAATTGCAATGATAACTCAGCCTGCTTTACCTAATGGGAGGTGCAGTGTAGATGCATTAGATTTTGGCAGTCATTCCATAGCACAAGCTGGGAACCTGTGAACAATGGCATGAATGGTTCAACAATGAAGCAGGCGGCAAAGTCTTCTCATGTGAAACTAGAACCTTTTGTGTATCTGATAAAAAAGAAGGCAAATTTGATTGTTTCCCAGGGGTCTAGTGTGCCCTCGACACATTGCACTGGCAGTGGAATCAGAGAGCTGACATCAGGCAACTGAATCATCCTACCACAACCAGAGAGTGGTGCTGAACTACTATCTACCTCTTTGGTGACCCTCGGATAATCTTTGATCAGAGCTTGGTGGCTTTAACTTGCACTAAATGTTGTTCCCTTATCATGTATCTATACACTGTGAATGGCTTGATTGTAATCTTGTATTGCCTTTCTGCGGACTGGTTAGCACGCAACAAAAGCTTTTTTCTGTACCTCGGTACATGTGGCAAAAAACTAAACTAGCTGAGGTGAGCCCAGCCAGAGATCTTACCTCTAAAGTCTTGGATACAATGCTGCAATAAGTTAAATAGTGTGGTCAAAGTGAGTGATTACATCTCCCACTAACTATATCTCAGGCATCAGGCACCATTCACTTGATATATCCATCACAGATATCAACAAGACTATCTAGTGGAACTCAGACCAAATAATTCCAGGTCTACTTTATCCTTGTGTAATTAGTTCCAGCTGGAAGCCTTGCACTTTATCTCACAGTCCTCGTCCACCGACCATGAGTGGCACAATGACTTGGCACACTGAGTCAAACCTATAGGTACATATCTCTTTCTTATGCTTGACAAAGTGGCATATAATCTGCTGCATTTTCAGAGTACCTTTGGGGTCAGGTGGACCTGAATCAATTTACAACACAGTTGGCCACTACTTAGTTCAAGACCTTATTATATCTTGGTCCAAACATGGATAAAAGAAGCAAACTTCAGTGATTGGTTGGGAGTGACCAAAATGTTGATAAGGATAGGGCTGTAGACAAGGACGATATGGACTTCAGCAAGGCCTTCTATAAGGTTAATCGCATGGATGTTAGATTGAATGTGATAATAGACAATAGACAACAGACAACAGACAGAAGGTGCAGGAGTAAGCCATTAGGCCCTTCGAGCCAGCACTGCCATTCAATGTGATCATGGCTGATCATTCACAATAAGTACCCTGTACCTGCCTTCTCCCCATATCTCCTGACTCCGCTATCTTTAAGAGCTCTATCTAACTCTCTCTTGAAAGCATCCAGAGAACCGGCCTCCACCACCTTCTGAGGCAGAGAACTCTACGGAATCAAAACTCTCTGTGTGAAAAGGTTTTTCCTCATCTCCATTCTAAATGGTCTACCCCTTATTCTTAAACTGTGGTACCTGGTTCTAGACTCCCCCAACATTGTGAACATGTTTGCTGCCTCTAGCATGTCCTTATGGGCCTGTTCAACTTAGGCGATTTTTCAGGCAACTGCCGGCAACTGGAACAGCGACTGTCAGAGTGGAACACACACATCGCTTCTTTCACCAGCCCGTTATGCAGGCGGGGGACAGGCAGCGGGGTGGGCGCTGTTGAGTGAAATTCACACAGTGCAAAGCCAATGTGATACAGATACACACCGCATTGAACAGGAATGTTGACGCTGTAATTAAGGCGGCTAAAGCATAGTGCACGGAAAGTCCTTTAAAAGAGGGGGGAGGGGGTGAAGAAGGGAGAAGGAGGGAGAAGAAGGGAGAAGGAGTGGAGACAACTTTTAAGAAGCCAGACAACTTTTAAGAAGCCAGAGATACACGGCTGTGAAGCTCGGCAGACATTTAACATTACCGTTCGGTTATCCTTGGTTCTGAAAACAACTGCTTACGTTTTTTTCCCCCAATTTCCTGGTCACAACCGGCTACAACCTATAAGAACCTACGAGAACCTCCTGGCGACCCACCTACGGCACGAGAAATCTCGCTAATCTCCATGGCAGCTTCAATCTAGTCGCCGCTAATTTATCAGCATGTTGAAAAAATTGCGGGGACCATAATGAGGCCGCGACAAGTTCCCAGAATGCGGGAACTCCTTACAACCATGAAGGCAACTACCCGGAAACCACCCGCGAACATGTGGTGACCATGTGGCGACTGCATAGTCTCCTGCAGTTGCCTAAAAAGTCGGCGAAGTGGGACAGGCCCATTAACAATCTTATATGTTTCAATAAGATACCCTCTCATCCTTCTAAATTCCAGAGTATACAAGCCCAGCCACTCCATTCTATCAACATATGACAGTCCCGCCATCCCGGGAATTAACCTGGTGAACCTACACTGCATTTCCTCAATAGCAAGAATTTTGAGACCAAAACTGCACACAATACTCCAGGCATGGTCTCACTAGGGCAATGTACAACTGCAGAAGGACCTCTTTGCTCATACCCAACTCCTCCTGTTATGAAGGCCAACATGCCATTCGCTTTCTTTACTGCCTGCTGTACCTGATTGCTTACTTTCAGTGACTGATAAACAAGGATTTCCAGATCCCGTTGTACTTCCCCTTTTCTCAACTTGACACCATTTGGATAATAATCTGCCTTCCTGTTTTTGCCACCAAAGCGGATAACCTCACATTTATCCACATTAAACTGCATCTGCCATGCATCTGCCCACTCTCCCAACCTGTCCAAGTCACCCTGCATTCTCATAACATCCTCACAGTTCACACTGCCAACCAGGTTTGTGTCATCTGCAAATTTGGTACTTTTAATCCCTTCATCTAGATCATTAATGCATATTGTAAATAGCTGTGATCCCAGAACCGAGCCTTGCTGTACCCCACTAGTCACTGCCTGCCATTCTGATAGGGACACGTTAATCCCTACTCTTTGCTCCTGTCTGCCAACCAATTTTCTATTCATGTCAGCACACTATCCCCAATACCATGTGCTCTAATTTTGCCCACTAATCTCCTATGTGGGACATTATCAAATGCTTTCTGAAAGTCCAGGTACACTACATCCACTGACCCTCCCTTGTCTATTCTCCTAGCTATATCCTCAAAAAATTCCAGAAGACTAGTCGAGCATGATTTCCCCTTTGTAAATCGATGCTGACTCGGACCGATCCTGCTACTGCTATCCAAATGTGCCACTATTTCAACTTTTATAATTGATTCCAGCATCTTCCCCACCACCGATGTCAGGCTAACTGGTCTATAATTCCCTGTTTTCTCTCTCCCACATTTCTTAAAATGTGAGGTAACATTAGCTACCCTCCAATCCACAGGAACTGATCCTGAATCTATAGAACATTGGAAAATGATCACCAATGCTTCCACAATTTCCAGAGCCACCTCCTTAAGTACTCTGGGATGTCCATCAGTCCCTGGGGATTTATCAGCCTTCAGTCCCATCAATCTACCCAACACCATTTCCTGACTAATGTGCATTTCCTTCAGTTCCTCCATCACCCTAGATACTCTGGTCACTAGTACATCAGGGAGATTGTTTGTGTCCAGTGAGAGATAGATAACTGGATACAGAATTGATTTAATGTAGGAGACAAAGGGGTGGTAGTGGAAGGTTTTTTCAGACTAGAGGCCTGTGAGCAGTGCTGTGTCTCAGGGGGTTAGTGTTGGGCCCATTGCTGTTTATCAATCTATAGTAATGACTTGATGAGAATGTACATGAGATAATTGGTAATTTTACAAGAAACATTAAAATAGATGATAGTGTAGACAGTGAAGATGATTATCAAGAATTACAGTGGGATGTCAGTCAGCTGGGCAAATGCGCTAAGGAATGGCAAATTCAGATAAATATGCCATGTTGCATTTTTGGAAATCGTACCAGGGTAAGTCCTTCACAGTTAACAGTACAGTCCTAGGGAGTGTTGTAGAACAGAGGGACTCGTCGGCACCCATCTGCAAATCTATCTCTTCTCACCTGTATCCACCTATCACTTGCAGGTTTTGTCCTGCCCCTGCCCCATTCTAAACTTTCTCCCCAGTACGACAATCAGTCTGAAGAAAAGTGCTGATCTGAAATGTTATATATCCATTTCTTCCACTAAGGAAATGGTGATCGACTTCAGGAGGGCTGGAAAACAACATCACACTCCGCTGCATATTGATGGAGCTGCTGTGGAGAGGGTCAGCAGTGTGAAGTTCCTAGGACTCCACCTGGCGGATGACAGATCAGAATCAGATTCAGATTCAACTTTAATTTTCATTGTCAGTGTACGTACAGAGACAACGAAATGCAGTTATCATCTCCCTGGAAGAGCGACATAGAATATGATTTCAAAAAATATAACTATTTACATGTATACAGACATAGTGTTTTTCCTGTGGGAGGAGTGTCCAGGGGTGGGGGGGGGGGGGGGGGGGGGGGGTGATTGGCAGTCACCGAGGTACATTGTTGAGTACTGTGACAGCCGCAGGGAAGAAGCTGTTCCTGGACCGGCTGGTCCGGCAACGGAGAGACCTGTAGCGCCTCCCGGATGGTAGGAGGGTAAACAGTCCATGGTTAGGGTGAGAGCAGTCCTTGGCGATGCTGAGCGCCCTCCGCAGACAACGCTTGCTTTGGACAGACTCAATGGAGGGGAGCGAGGAACCGATGATGCGTTGGGCAATTTTCATCACCCTCTGCAGTGTTTTCCGGTCGGAGACAGAGCAGTTGCCATACCATACTGTGATACAGTTGGTAAGGATGCTCTCGATGGTGCAGCGGTAGAAGTTCACCAGGATCTGAGGAGACAGATGGACCTTCTTCAGTCTCCTCAGGAAGAAGAGACACTGGTGAGCCTTTTTGACCAGAGTTGAGGTATTGTGGGTCCAAGAGAGGTCATCGGAGATGTTGACCCCCAGGAACCTGAAGCTGGAAACACGTTCCACCTCCATCCCGTTGATGTGGATGGGGGTGTGCATGCCACCCCTAGACTTCCTGAAGTCTACAATGAGCTCCTTGGTCTTCTTGGAGTTAAGGGCCAGGTTGTTGTCAGCGCACCATGCTGCTAGGAGCTGAACCTCCTCTCTATAGGTCGACTCATCGTTGTTGCTGATGAGGCCAATCACCGTTGTATCATCTGCATACTTGATGATGATGTTAGTACCATGTACAGGTGTGCAGTCGTAGGTGAAGAGGGAGTAGAGGAGGGGGCTCAGCACACAGCCCTGTGGAATGCCGGTGTTCAGGGTGAGGGTTGAAGAGGTGTGCTTGTCTAACCTAACAGACTGGGGTCTGTTGGTTAGAAAGTCTAGTATCCAGTTGCAGAGGGAGGGGTCGATGCCCAGGTTACCGAGTTTGGTGGTCAGTTTAGAAGGTATAATGGTGTTGAATGCTGAGCTGTAATCGATGAACAGCATTCTTACGTAAGTGTCTTTGTTGTCGAGGTGGGAGAGGGCGGAGTGAAGTGCCGTTGAGATGGCATCCTCCGTACTCCTATTCTTGCGGTAGGCAAACTGATAGGGATCCAATGTGGGGAGTAGTCAGCCTTTGAAGTGTGCCAGGACCAGCCTCTTGAAGCACTTGGTGATGATGGGGGTAAGTGCAACTGGGCGGAAGTCGTTGAGGCTTGCCACAGTGGAGTGTTTTGGCACCGGCACGATGGAGGTGGTTTTAAGGCACGTGGGAACAACTGCTTGGGCAAGTGACAGGTTGAAGATGTCAGTCCAGACGTCTGTCAGCTGCACAGCACAGGCCCAGAGGACTCGCCCGGGGATGCCGTCAGGGCCAGCAGCCTTACGTGCATTAGTCCTACTCAGTGCCACGTACACGTCGTAGGGGGTGAGTGTGATGGGGTTGGTGATCAGCAGGGAGCACAGCCTTGATGGCTGTCTCTAGATTGTCCCTGTCGAAGCGGCCATAGAAGTGGTTAAGCTCCTCAAGGAAGGAGGCGTCGCTGGATATGAGGGTGGTGTTGGTGGGTCTATAGTCTGTGATGGCCTGGATGCCTTGCCACATGCGTTGGGGGTCGGAGTTGTTGTTGAAGTGCTCCTCAACCCTGAGCTTATGGCAGTGCTTCGCCTTCTTGATGCCCCTCTTCAGGTTAGCCCTGGATGAACTGTAGGCTCGAGCATCGCCTGACCTGAAAGCGATGTCCCGTGCTTTCAGCAGTAGCCTGACCTCGCTGTTCATCCATGGCTTCTGATTGGGAATATGGTCACCCGTTTGAGGGAGGTGACACTATTGATGGTGGAGTTTATAAAGTCCAGAACAGAGGATGTGTAGGAATCAATGCCCGTGTGGGAGTCAAGGGTGGCCTGAGCTGCAAACGCCTTCCAGTCAGTGTTTCCAAAATACTGCTGAAGTGTGGAGTCCGCTTCCTCTGACCAGACTTTAACTGTCCTCACAGTGGGTTTAACCCGTCTGATGAGTGGAGAGTACTTAGGGAGCAGGAACAATGAGAGGTGATCAGACTGACCAAGGTGGGGGAGGGGGACGGCTTTGTAAGCTTCAGCCATGTTAGTGTAGACTTTGTCCAGTGTCTTGTCTACTCTAGTGGGGAAGGATACATGTTGGTGGAATTTGGGGAGTACAGTCTTCAGGTTGGAATGATTGAAGTCACCCGCAACAATGAAGACTGCCTCGGGGTTGTGCATCTGTTGTTTGCTAATGGCAGTATGCAGCTCTTTCATTGCAAGCTTGGCATTAGCATCAGGAGGGATATAGGCTGCAGTCACAACAGTGGAGGTGAACTCTCTGGGCTGATAGAACGGTCTGCATCTAACCAAGAGGAACTCAAGGTTAGCTGAGCAGTGACTCTCGATGATGGTGGAGTCCGTGCACCATGCTTTATTTACATAAATGCACAGACCCCCACCTCTGGTCTGTTGTCCTGTCCGCTCGGAGTAAATGACGCCCTGTTAGCTGGATGGCGCTATCAGGAACGTCGATGTTGAGCCAAATTTCCGTGAAGATCAGGATGTTGCAGTCTTTGATCCAGTTGTGGGAGGTGATCCTTAGCCGGAGTTCCTCCATTTTGTTTGCCAGTGAGCGCACGTTAGCGAGGAAAAGGCTAGGAATTGCTAGCCTGTGTGGGGCTAGCTCTAACCTGGCCTTTAACCCACCTCTGCGTCCCCGGTGGTGCTTTCATACGCGTCTCCGTCTGTTGGTGCTTCCGGTCGGCCGAGCTGGCTTGGTGCGCGCTGGTGTTCTGCCGCTCCGTTGCTCCGCACCTCCGCTGCTCCGGTGGCGTTCTCCAACCCCGCGGCTCAGCTGGCATTCTCCAGCCCCGCGGCTCTGCTGGCGTTCTCCAGCCCCGCGGCTCTGCTGGCGGTCTCCAGCCCCGCGGATCCGCTGGCTTTCTCCAGCCCCGCGGCTCTGCTGGTGTTCTCCTGCCCCATGGATCCGCTGGCTTTCTACAGCCCTGCGGCTCTGTTGGCGGTCTCCAGCCCTGCGGCTCTGTTGGCTGTCTACAGCCCCGCTGCTCTGCTGGCGGTCTCCAGCCCCGCGGATCCGCTAGCTTTCTACAGCCCCGCAGCTCTGCTGGCGGTCTCCAGCCCCACGGTCTCCAGCCCCGCGGCTCCGCTGGCTTTCTACAGCCCCCCTGCTCCGGTGCTCCGTTGCTCTGATGAGCTCAGCAGCGAGACGGAGATTGCCCAGAAAGTTGTTGCAGCCGCAGGAACCGAAGTCCAGAAGTTCCTGTCGGTTGTACAAAATGGATACAAGACTGCTCCGTGTGAGCAGCCTTGAAACAGGTAGGGGAATTGTCGCTATTTTTCCCATTCTTGGGAGACACGGGGCGTCGCGATGTGCCTGCGCTGCCGCCATCTTGGGAACCTTGACCTGACCTCTACGACCAACACCACAGCAGTGATCAAAAGAGCTCAGCAGCGGCTCCACCCTCTCCGGAGACTAAGGAAAGCAGGTCTCCCTACTGCTCATCTAAGGACCTACAGGGGCACCATCGAAAGCATAATGACCTACGGCATCACTTCCTGGTTTAGGAGCTGCAAGGCTTACGAACAATATCAACTCAACAGGATAGTCAAGACAGCCAGCAGGATCATTGGTGCCCCACTCCCTTTCCTGTTGGAGATCTACAAGAAGCGGAGCATCAGTAAAGCCATCTCCATCATCAAGAACCCCTACCACCCATCACACCACATCTTCTCCATTCTGCCATCTGGGAAGAGGTACAGGAGCATCAGCTGCAAAACCAGCAGGATGCTCCACAGCTTCTTCCCACAGGCAATAAGACTGATTAACGGACTGTGTCCGCTCCCCAAATATCGTTCACCAACACATTCAACCTCGTCCATATTTTGACAGCTAGGCACCTGTCAAAGTAAAGCCACTGTCGGTCGGAATGTCTGTTTTTATTCTATTGTAAATTTTAGGCCTACTTTCTGTTTTTAGGCATGGTAATTTTAATTTGTTTTTAAAGCTCTATGTATTTATCCTTTTTTTACTAACTACACTGAATGGAAACTGATCGAGTAACGTTTTTTCGTTTCCTCTGTGTATACAAGTACTCAGTGAAAATGATATTAAATAAATACTGAATACTGAATACTGAATACTTCCATAATGCTGCCCGATCCATTGAGGTCCTCCAGCACTTTGTGCTTTGCAGAAATACAAGTACATAGTGCGCTGAGAGTGGTGAAGATGGCTTTTGGCATGCTGGTCTTTATCCTTCAGAAGTTTGGATGTTATGTTACGGTTCTCTAAAATTTTGTTGAGGCTGCACTTGGGGTAATGCATACAGGTTTGATCAGCTTACCATAGAAAATATGTCATTAAACGGTAAAGAGTGCGGAGAAGATTTACGAGAATGTTACTAGGACTGACGAGCTTGGGCTTTAGGTAGAGGTTGGGTAGGCTAGGACTTTATACCTTAGAGTGCTGGAAGCTGAGGGGTGATATTATAGAGGTGAATAAATTCATGAGAGAATAGATAGAATAAATGAACAAAATATTCTTCACCTCATATGGGGAATCAAGAACTGGAGGGCATAGGTTTAAGATGAAAGGGGAATGATTTAATAGAAACCTGAAGGGTGTAGTGCGTTGGTCTCAAAAGGAAGCACGAAGTCCAGTGTTTTGAGAGGCACCTTTTATTGTGTTCCTCCCGGTTGTAGGGAAGACCAAACAAGAGAAAGATGGCACCCAAACCCCTGCCTTTAAACCCTCTGGCTAAAGGCCGCCTCCGGACTGAACCACTCCCGTGCCGAGGGGTTCGACAGTATGATGGCACGACCCTTGGGAGCCGCCACAAGGGCAACTTTTTCAGGGTGGCAGAGGTATGGATGGCGCTGCCAGATGTAGTTGAGACAGGTCCAATAACAACACTTAAATTACTTTTGGACAAGTACATGGATAAGAAAAATTCAGAGTGATATGGATCAGGTGTTGGCAAATGGGACTAGTTTGGATGAGGCAAAGAAAGATAGTGCTCCACATAAATGAGGCAGTGCAGACTTAAGAACATCCAACTCTGGAATCCACTGTGATTTCAAGCCAACGTGGGTGGTGAGGGCGAGCGTGAAATGTTCAAGTTAATTCCTGATTTGAATTCCCACTACAGGAGCCCTTTAAGTTCCAATTAGGAGTAAGGTAAGTTAATTAACCAGAGGTTTAGCCAAACATTAATCATTATTCATAGCAAGCATTAACGATGCTTATGGTTCATAATATTGCATGCAGATGAACTGCCAAGAAAATTGATATCACTTTATCAAGACAGTTGAGAATATAAAATGTGAGAAGCAGTCAATTATCAAGCTGGTCACATTTTATTTAATATTTAGTTTAGTGGGCACATTTCAGCCATTTAATAACATATTTCCTTGACAGAAAAATCACATGTTATCAACCATGAACAACTCAATCAGAATAAAAACAGAAGCACAGAAAATAGGTGCAGGAGTAGGCCGTTCAGCCCTTCGAGCCAGCACCGCCTTTCAATATGACCATGGCCGATCATCCAGAATCAGTACCCTGTTCCTACTTTCTCCCCATATTCTTTGATTCCGTTAGCCCTAAAAAATATATCTATCTCTCTCTTGAATACATCCAGTGAATTGGCCTCTAATGCCTTCTGTGGCAGATAATTCCACAGATTCACAACTCTCTGGCTGAAAAAAGTTTTCCTCATTGCAGTCCTAAATGGCCTACCCTTATTCTTAGACTGTGACCCCCTGGTTCTGGACTCCCCCAACATGGGAAACATTTTTCCTGCATCTAGCTTGTCCAATCTCTTAAGAACTTTATATGCTTCTATAAGATCTACTCTCATCCTTCTAAATTCCGGTGAATATAAGCCCAGTCGATCCATTCTTTCATCATATGCCAGTCCCAGAAATTAACCTGGTGAACTTGGAATGTCTCAATTTAAGCAAAAACTCAAAAAAATATCACAGCGTTGTTCAATATCAGGCATGCATATAAAGCAGTGTTGTCTGATGGGTGCATTAATTTGTGCTCCACCAAACTCATTTTTTTCCTACCTTGAATATCCTTTCTCTCCTGGTCCAGTCCTTTCTCATTTACATCTGTGGTACTTTAGATGATCTCTGCTACTTTCACAGTTTTCAATTTTCTGATTCCAACTGGTTCATCCATAAGACAGACACAAAGTGTTGGAGTAACTCGACGGGTCAAGCAGCATCTCTGGAGAAGCTCTCCAGTATCTCTGTTCTGCAGAGATGCTGCCTGACCCTCTGAGTTACTCCAGCACTTTGTGTCTATCTTCGGTATATACAAGCATCTGCAGTTCCTTTCTATACATGGTTCATCCATAACATGGATATGTAATCACTCTCAATTTCTATCCCTCTTCAGAGAGACTAAAGGCTCTCTGCCTCTTCTTTGTCCATTTCCCCTTTACCAACCCTATCATTCACCTGGCTGAATTCATCCTCATGTGTAACAATGTAGAAACAAGGAACTGCAGATGCTGGCTTTTCTATTTAAAAAAGACACAAAACGCTGGAGTAACTCAGCGGGTCAGGCGGCATCCCTGGAGAACATGGAATGGTGACTTATCAGGTCGGGACCTTTCTTCAGATTGATTCATTCTGTCCTGACCTTTCTTCCAATTTTCTCCTCAATTCTATAATCAGTCTGAAGAAAGGTCCTGACCTAAAACACACCATGTTCTTCACAATTGCTGCCTAACTCACAGATTTACTCCAGCACTTTATGTATTTTTCTCATGTTGAACAACTTCCCCTTCAACATTTATTTTCTCCAGAATAAGGGCACAACATCAGCCTAAACTACACCTTTTGGACCATCTTTTATCGAAGAGCTATGTAGACCAATTCCCTCAACTCTTTTTAAACAGAAGGAATTGCAGATGCTGTTTTTCCAAAAATGACACAAAGCACTGGATTAACTCAATGCGTTGGACAGCATCTCTGGAGAATGTGGATGGGTGACATTTCAGGTTGGGATCCCTCTTCAGACTGTATATAGCAGGGGGGAGAAAGTGGGAGAGAGGCGAGGTGGAACAAAGCTGGCAAGTGATGGGTGGATACAGGTGAGTGGAGGGTTTTGATCAGTAGATGGTTAGACAGAGGCCAGAGATGAAAAAACAAAATATGTACGATCAGGATAGAAGCGGCATGGAATGTGAACCCAGACGTGGAAGGGGAGGGAAGATGTTGAAAGGAAAAAATGGATGTGCATGAAGGTGGGGCAGAGGGAAGAGAGGGTGGGAGGGGGTAATTGTAGGTTAGTTAACTAATTTGGAGAATTCAATGTTCATCCCTACCCAAACGGAATATGAGGCGCTGTTCCGTTAGTTTACATGTGATCTCACTCTGGCAATGGAGGAGGCCCAAGACAGAAAGGTCAGAAGTGTAGGAATCCAGAAAGATAGAGTATATTAGCGATAAGGAGAGGTTGGATAAATTTGGATTTTATTTCCTCTGGAATGTCAGAGGTTGAGAGGGGAACTGATAGAAGAATATAAATCACAAGGGCATAGATAGGGTAGACAATCTGAAACTTATTCCCAGTGCGGCCAAAGAATAGAGGGCCTAGCTTTAAGGTCAGAGGAGCAAGGTTTAAAGGAGATTTATGAGACAAATCTTTTTACACAGTGAGTGGTGGGTGCCTGTAATGCACTTCCAGGAGTGGTGGAAGCAGATGTGAAAGTGTTATCTACGAGGGTTTTAGATAACCACTTGAATATGCAGGGAATGGATCACGTGCTGGCAGTGGAGATTTGGGCATCATGTTTTGGCACAGACATAGAAACAGAGAAACATAGAAAATAGGTGCAGGAGTAGGCCATTCGGCCCTTCGAGCCTGCACTGCCATTCAATATGATCATGGCTGATCATCCAATTCAGTATCCTGTACCTGCCTTCTCTCCATACCCCCTGATCCCTTTAGCCACAAGGGCCACATCTAACTCCCTCTTAAATGTAGCCAATGAACTGGCCTCAACTACCTTCTGTGGCAGAGAATTCCACAGATTCACCACTCTCTCTGTGAAAAATGTTCTCCTCATCTCGGTCCTAAAAGATTTCCCCCTTATCCTTAAACTGTGACCCCTTGTCCTGGACTTCCCCAACATCGGGAACAATCTTCCTGCATCTAGCCTGTGCAACCCCTTAAGAATCTTATAAGTTTCTGTAAGATCCCCCCTCAATCTTCTAAATTCCAGCGAGTACAAACCGAGTCTATCCAGTCTTTCTTCATATGAAAGTCCTGACATCCCAGGAATCAGTCTGGTGAATCTTCTCTGTACTCCCTCTATGGCAAGAATGTCCTTCCTCAGATTAGGAGATCAAAACTGTACGCAATACTCCTGGTGTGGTCTCACCAAGACCCTGTACAGCCGCAGTAGAACCTCCCTGCTCCTATACTCAAATCATTTTGCTATGAATGCTAACATACCATTCGCCTTCTTCACTGCCTGCTGCACCTGCATGCCTACTTTTAATGACTGGTGTAGCATGACACCCAGGTCCCGTTGCATCTCCCCCTTTCCTAATCGGCCACCATTCAGATAATAGTCTACTTTCCTGTTTTTGCCACCAAAGTGGATAACCTCACATTTATCCACATTATACTGCATCTGCCATACATTTGCCCACTCACCCAGCCTATCCAAGTCACCTTGCAGCCTCCTAGCATCCTCCACACAGCTAACACTGCCCCCCAGCTTTGTGTCATCTGCAAATTTGGAGATGTTGCATTCAATTCCCTCGTCCAAATCATTAATATATATCGTAAATAGCTGGGGTCCCAGCACTGAGCCTTGCGGTACCCCACTAGTCACTGCCTGCCATTGTGAAAAGGACCCGTTTACTCCTACTCTTTGCTTCCTGTCTGCCAGCCAGTTCTCTATCCACATCAATACTGAACCCCCAATACCGTGTGCTTTAAGTTTGTATACTAATCTCTTATGTGGGACCTTGTCGAAAGCCTTCTGAATGTCCAGATATAACACATCCACTGGTTCTCCCTTATCCACTCTATTAGCTACGTCCTCGAAAAATTCTATAAGATTCGTCAGACATGATTTACCTTTCATAAATCCATGCTGACTTTGTCCAATGATTTCACCACATTCCAAATGTGCTGCTATCCCATCTTTAATAACTGATTCTAGCAGTTTCTCCCGCTACCGACGTTAGACTAACTGGTCTGTAATTCCCCGTTTTCTCTCTCCCTCCCTTTTTAAAAAGTGGGGTTACATTAGCTACCCTCCAATCCTCAGGAACTACTCCAGAATCTAAAGAGTTTTGAAAAATTATCACTAATGCATCCACTATTTCTGGGGCTACTTCCTTAAGTACTCTGGGATGCAGCCTATCTGGCCCTGGGGATTTATCGGCCTTTAATCCATTCAATTTACCTAACACCACTTCCCGGCTAACCTGGATTTCACTCAGTTCCTCCATCTCATTTGACCCCCGGTCCCCTGCTATTTCCGGCAGATTATTTATGTCTTCCTTAGTGAAGACAGAACCAAAGTAGTTATTCAATTGGTCTGCCATGTCCTTGTTCCCCATGATCAATTCACTTGTTTCTGACTGCAAGGGACCTACATTTGTTTTAACTAATCTTTTTCTCTTCACATATCTATAAAAGCTTTTGCAGTCAGTTTTTATGTTCCCTGCTAGTTTTCTTTCATAATCTATTTTCCCTTTCCTAATTAAGCCCTTTGTCCTCCTCTGCTGGACTCTGAATTTCTCCAAGTCCTCTGGTAGGCTGCTTTTTCTGGCTAATTTGTACGCTTCATCTTTTGTTTTGATACTATCCCTGATTTCCCTTGTTATCCACGGATGCACTACCTTCCCTGATTTATTTTTTTGCCAAACTGGGATGAACAATTGTTGTAGTTCATCCATGCAGTCTTTAAATGCCTTCCATTGCATATCCACCGTCAACCCATTAAGAATCAATTGCCAGTCTATCTTGGCCAATTCACGTCTCATACCCTCAAAGTTACCTTTCTTTAAGTTCAGGACCCTTGTTTCTGAATTAACAATGTCACTCTCCATCCTAATGAAGAACTCAACCATATTATGGTCATTCTTGCCCAAGGGGCCACGCACTACTAGACTGCTAACTAACCCTTCCTCAGTCTAGAATAGCCTGCTCTCTCGTTGGTTCATCTACATGTTGGATTAGAAAACTATCCCACATACATTCCAAGAAATCCTCTTCCTCAGCACCCTTACCAATTAGATTCACCCAATCTATATGTAGATTGAAGTCACCCATTATAACTGTTTTACTTTTGTTGCACGCATTTCTAATTTCCTGTTTGATGCCATCCCCAACTCCGCTACTACTGTTAGGTGGCCTGTACACAACTCCCACTAGCGTTTTCTGCCCCTTAGTGTTTCGCAGCTCTACCCATATCGATTCCACATCCTCCAAGCTAATGTCCTTCCTTTCTATTGCGTTAATCTAACCAGCAACGCTACCCCACCTCCTTTCCCTTTCTGTCTATCCCTCCTGAATATTGAATATCCCTGGATGTTCAGCTCCCAGCCTTGGTCACCCTGGAGCCATGTCTCCGTGATCCCAACTATATCATAGTCATTAATAGCTATCTGCACATTCAACTCATCCACCTTATTGCGAATGCTCCTTGCATTGAGACACAAAGCCTTCAGGCTTGTTTTTACAACACTCTTACCCTCATACAATTATGTTGAAAAGTGGCCCTTTTTGATTTTTGCCCTGGATTTGTCTGCCTGCCAATTTTACTTTTCACCTTGCTACCTATTGCTTCTACCCTCATTTTACACCCCTCTGTCTCTCCGCTCACATATTTAAGAAACCCTTTCCCTTTAACTCCATCCTCAACTATCCCATTTGACACCCCACACCCCTTATTCAGTTTAAAACCACCCGTGTAGCAGTGGCAAACCTGCCTGCCAGAATGCTGGTCCCCCACCTGTTAAAATGCAATCCGTCCCTTTTGTACAGTTCCCCCTTACATCAAAACAGATCCCAGTGATCTAAGAATCTAAATCCCTGCCCCGTGCACCAGCACAAGGAACTGGAAGCAAACTGGAGATAACAACCCTGGAGGTCCTGCTTTTCAGCATTTTTCCGAGCTCTCTAAAGTCACGCTGCAGAATATTCATCCCCTTCTTTCTGACATCATTTGTGCCGACATGCACTACGACTTCCGGCTATTCACCTTTGCCCTTGAGGATTTTCTGCACTCTGTCCGTGACATCCTGGATCCTGGCACCAGGAAGGCAGCACACCATCCTCGAATCCCGACATTGTATTTCTGTGCTGTACTATTCTATCTTCTATGTTCACTCTAAGGACATCTTCCCGTGTGTGGTGTTGCACTTGAACTGTGCCAAATGCAAGAGATCTGGCAGCTGAACACTGGGCAGCAGGGGGCACAATGGACTATTTGCAGCAGAAGACTGCAAACCTATCTCTCTCCCTCTCGTAAAACAATCAAGCCAGGAAATTAGCCCTGCTTCAATGAGAAATGCATGTTGGGAGCAGCACAAAATGTACCTAAAAAAACCCAGCAAAACCTGGTGAAACTGCTACACAAACGTGCTGATCAGCAAGACCAGCAAACAATTGAGAGTGCATAGTTCATAAGTGATAGGAGCAGAATTAGGCCATTTGGCCCATCAAGACTACTCCACCATTCAATCATGGCTGATCTAACTCTCCCCCTCAACCCCATTCTTCTGACTTCCCCCTGTAACCCCAGTCACCCGTACCAACCATGAATCCATCCATCTCTGCCTGAAAAATATCTATTGATGGCCACCACAGACATCTGTGGCAATTAATTCCACAGATTCACCACTCCCCGACCAAATAAATTCCTTCTCATCTCCCTCCCAAAGGAACAGAGGCTATGACCTCTGATCTCTAGACTCTCTCACTAATGAAAACATCCTCTCCACATCCAAGGTACACAAAAAAGCTGGAGAAACTCAGCGGGTGCAGCAGCATCTATGGAGCGAAGGAAATAGGCAACATTTCGGGCCGAAACCCCTCTCCACATCCATCTATCCAAGCATTTCACCATTTGATACATTTCATTGTCCTCCCTCGCTCTTCTGAACTCCAGTGAGCAGAGGCCCAGCGCCGTGAAATGCTCATCATATGCTAGTATCATCCTGGGATCATTCTGGCAAACCTCCTTTGGACGTGGAAGTGATCTTCCAATTAACAGATCAAATCAAAGCTCTGGAATCCTGTCACGTCTTGCCTGGATTGGTGGTGAACAATGAAACAGCAAACAGGAAGAGAGGCTCCAAGGAGCCTGTTCTCAGCAGTGGCAGGGCTCGAGATGTGAATGCTAAAGGTGAAGCTGAAGCCTTTGCAACCATGTTCCCCCAGAACTGCCAAGTCGATGATTGATCTTGTCTTACTCTGAGATACTCAACATCACAGAAGTCACGCTTCAACAAATTTAATCTATGTGATGTCAAGAAATGGCTGAGAGCAATGCCTGCAGCAAAGATTGTGGGATCAAACAACATCTTGCTGTAAATCTGAAGAGCGGAAATTCAGAGCTAACTGTATGTCTAGCCAAGCTGTTCTGTACAGCTCCAACACCAGCAACTCCCTGACAATGTTGACGATTGCCGAGCCGGTTTTGTTCGTACAAAGCAGGACAAATAAGTACAAATGCGTATTTACAAATAGGTAATTTAGTTTAGTTTAGAGAGATACAGCGCAGAAACAGGCCCTTCGGCCAACCGAGTCCGAATCGACAAGCTATCCCACACACTAATGCTATCCTACACACCGGGACAATTTAGAATACAAATTACAATTAACCAACAAACCGGAGATCCCGGAGAAAACCCACGCAAGTCATGGGGAGAATGTATAAATTTCTTACAGACAAACACCCGTAGTCAAGATCGATCCTGGGTCTCTGGCGTTGTACAGTAGCAACTGCTGCACCATCATGCCACCCTGGAAGTATATATAGTAAGTATAGTATATTACCAACCAAACAATCTACTTTCCATCTCCAGCAAATGGATCAAAGGTGTCTCGACATTGTTAAGTAAGTAAGTTTATTGGCCAAGTATTCACATACAAGGAATTTGCCATGGTGCTCCGCCCACAAGTAACAACATGACATTCAGTGACAGTTACGACTTGACTCAGAAAACACTAAACATTAATAATAATAAGACATTGATGATAAAACACCATTGATCAAGCATGTGAACCAACAAAATACCAGATCAAAGGGAGGCTACGGATTTTTGGCTGTTGAGTAGAGCAACTACTCGTGGATAAAAACTGTTTTTATGTCTGGCTGTGGCAGCTTTGACAATCCGGAGTCGCCTTCCAGAGGGAAGTGATTCAAAGAGTTTGTGGCCAGGGTGAGAGGGGTCAGAGATGATCTTGCCCGCTCGCTTCCTGGCCCTTGCTGTGTACAGTTCATCAAAGGAGGGAAGGTTGCAGCCAATAATCTTCTCTGCTGATCGGACGATTCGCTGCAGCCTCCAGGTGTCGTGCTTGGTGGCTGAGCCAAACCAGACCATGATGGAGAAGGTGAGAACAGACTCTACGATGGCTGTGTAGAATTGGACCATCATTGCCTGTGGCAGATTGTGCTTCCTCAGCTGCCGCAGGAAGTACATCCTCTGTTGTGACTTTTTGACTGTGGAGTCGATGGTAGCTCCCCACTTAAGGTCCTTGGAGATGATGGTTCCCAGGAACTTAAAATACTCCACAGATGTAACTGTGGTGTTGTTGATGGTGAGTGGGGTGAGGGGAGGCGGAGCTCTCCTGAAATCTACAAACAATTCCACTGTCTTAAGAGCATTGAGCTCTAGGTTGTTGCTACGGCAGCAGGACGCCAGCTGTGACACTTCCTGTCTGTAGGCAGATTCCTCCCCATCCTGGATCAGTCCAATCAGGGTTGTGTCGTCTGCAAACTTGAGATGCTTGACAGAGGTGGCTGTGGAAGTGCAGTCGTTGGTGTAGAGAGATTAGAGGAGAGGAGAGAGTACGCAGCCTTGCGGTGCTCCTATGTTGAGCGTTTGCGGGTCCGAGGTGCTTTCCAAGCCTCACATGCTGCTTCCTATCTGTCAGGAAGTTGGTGATCTACTGACAGAGGGGTTCAGGCACAGTCAATTCGGAAAGTTTGGAGCGTAGTAGCTCTGGCACAATGGTGTTGAATGCAGATCTAAAATCAACAAACAGGATCAACAAACAGATTATGGAGAGGTACTTGATCTTGGATTGGGTCAAACATAGACCAAAGAGCTAAAGACCAGATGTGAGAGGGAGTAACAATCCTTTATGTCAAAGCAGCATTTGAAGGGGTGTGACATCAAGGAACTCAGCTAAAGTAAAATCAATAGGCATCAAGGGAAAAATTGTGCAAAGCACAAAGGAAAGTGTTTGGGGTTTTCAGAGGTGGTTATCAATCCTCCCAACCACAAGACATTGTTGCATGAGTTTCTCAGCAACAGGCCCAAGTCTCTTTAAGTGTTTCATCAATGGTCTTCCTCCCAACTTCTGATCAGCGTGTGGATGTCTGCTGATGATTGTACAAAGGCCACTGCACTCGCACCTCCTCAACAAATGCTGCATCAAACTCCATTCAGCATGTGTAGGCAGGAACTGGAGATGCTGGGTTTACCCCACAGATAGACAGAAATTGCTGGATTAACTCAGCGAGTCAGGCAACATCTCTGGAGCAAAGGTGATGTTTTGGGTCAAGGCCCTTCTTCAGACTCACTTTGAGATTTTGCAGTGGAGCAGACAAAATGTGTTGGAAGTAACTGAAGATATTGGATTACACCGAAGATAGACACAGAATAATGGAGTATAACCTGTGCAATATCCAACTGCAGTTCAGACCACAAAATGATCAAGATAATGACCTTCCGCTGCAGTGGGTGACTCACAAAACAATATCCTAAAAGCCTTTCCACCATCTGCAGGGCAGGTGATGAAATACTCTTCACTCATTTAGATATGCACAGGTCCTAAACAGCACAAGAAGTTCTAAACCCTCAAGGACAAAACAGCCTATTTTGTTTGATTTGGACCCCATCGATCATCCTGAACATTCATTCTCTTCATCACTGGTACACAGTGACAGCAAAATGCACTGCAGACACTTAGTTACTGCAGATACTGAAAAGACTGGACCATTTCCCACCAATCCCTCTCCAATCACCACTTCACACCCAATTACCCATGCGCTCCGTGCGGCACAACATCACTTCTCCATCATCAACAATAAAAATAGAGGGTAGACAAAAATGCTGGAGAAACTCAGCGGGTAGCGCAGCATCTATGGAGCGAAGGAAATAGGCAAGATTTTGGGCCGAAACCCTTCTTCAGTCTGACGTGAAGGTGGGGGTTGGGGGGGGTGGGGTGGGAGGAAGAAAGGAAGAGGTGAAGCCAGAGGGCTGAGGGAGAGCTGAGAAGGGGCCCAAGTGAAATATGAGGTGCTGCTCCTCCAATTGACGTTGGTCCTCACTCTGGCCATGGAGGAGGCCCAGGCCAGAAAGGTCGGATTCGGAATGGGAGGGGGAGTTGAGTGCTGAGCCACCGGGAGATCAGGTTAGTTATTGCGAACCGAGCGGAGGTGTTCTTCGCAATAACCAACCTGATCTCCCGGTGGCTCAGCACTTCAACACCCCCTCTCATTCTGAATCCGACCTTTCTGTCCTGGGCCTCCTGCATGGACAGAGTGAGGACCACCATAAATTGGAGGAGCAGCACCTCATATTTCGCTTGGGCAGTTTGCACCCAGCGATATGAAAATTGACTTCGATAATTTCAGGTAGTCCTTACTTTCTCCTCCCCTCCTCAGCTCTCCCTCAGCCCTCTGGCACCACCTCTTCCTTTCTTCCTCCCGCCCCCTCTACCCTCACATCAGTCTGAAGAAGGGTTTCGACCCGAACCATTATCTATTTCCTTCGCTCCATAGATACTGCCTCACCCGCTGAGTTTCTCCAGCATTTTTGTCTAGGATTTTCCAACATCTGCAGTTTCTTCTTAAACATAAAAATAGAGGAGGTGGTGAGGCTGTTGAGAAGACAGAAAAGCTGGATATCTCCATGACCAGACAATGTTTCCCCCTCTACTCTCAAGCTTTGTGGCAAACAACTGACACCGATCTACACAGACATTTTCAACCTGACCCTGCAAACCTGTACTGTCCCTGCCTGCTTCAAAGTATCCACTATTGTCCATTACCCAAAAAGGCTGGGGTTACTGGTCTTAATGACTACAAGCCCGTCGCCCTGACCACTGTAGTCATGAAGACCCATGAAAGGCTTGTGCTGGCCAAACTGAAAAATATCACAAACCCCCTGCTTGACCCTCTGCATTTTGCATATCGGGCCAATAGATCGGTGGATGACGCAGTCAACCTGGGCCTGTACTTCATCCTACAGCACCTAGACTGCCAGGGGACCTATGCGAGGATTTTGTTTGTTGATTTTAGCTCTGCATTCAACACTATTGTGCCAGAGCTACTACACTCCAAACTTTCCAAGTTGACTGTGCCTGAACCCCTCTGTTGGTGGACCATCAGCTTCTTGACAGACAGGAAGCAGTATGTGATGCTGGGAAAGCACATCTCGGACCCGCAAACCCTCAGCATAGGAACACCGCAAGGCTACGTACTCTCCCCTCTCCTCTAATCTCTCTACACACCAATGACTGCACCTCTACTGACTCCTCTGTCAAGCTTCTTAAGTTTGCAGATGACACAAGCCTGATTGGACTGATCCAGGATGGGGAGGAATCTGCCTATAGACAGGAAGTGTCACAGCTGGCGTCCTGGTGATATCGCAACAACCTGGAGCTCAATGCTCTTAAGAGAGTGGAATTGATTGTAGACTTTCAGAGAGCTTCCCTCCCCTCACCCCACTCACCATCAACAACACCACAGTCACATCTGTGGAGTCTTTTAAGTTCCTGACAACCATCATCTCCAATGACCTTAAGTGGGGGGCTACCATCGACTCCACAGTCAAAAAGGCACAACAGAGGATGTGCTTCCTGCGGCAGCTGAGGAAGCACAATCTGCCACAGGCAATGATGGTCCAATTCCATACGGCCATCGTAGAATCTGTCCTCACCTTCTCCATCATGGTCTGGTTTGGCTCAGCCACCAAGCACGACACCTGGAGGCTGCAGCGAATCGTCCAATCAGCTGGGAAGGTTATTGGCTGCAACCTTCCGTCCATTAACGAACTGTACACTGCAAGGGCCAGGAAGCGAGCGGGTAAGATCAACTCTTTGAATCACTTCCCTCTGGAAGGCGCTTCTGGACTGTCAAAGTTGCCACAGACAGATATAAAAACAGCTTTTTACCACGAGTAGTAGCTCTACTCAATAACCAAAAATCTATAGCCTCCTTTTGCTCTGGAATTTTATTTAATTCACATGTTTAATCAATAATGTTTTATTATTAATGTTTAATGAGCTCCAAGGCAAATCCCTGGTATGTGAATACTTGGCCAATAAACGTATTCATTCATTCATTCATTCATTCATTCATTCATTCATTCATTCATTCATACATACTGAACTAGGCTACTCCAACAACATCCCCAAAACCCAACAACAATAAGTTCCATTCGATGTTGTGCAGCATCCTGGTGTGAAATAATATACTGCAGTTCCTTCAATGTTACTGAAGTTAAATTCTGGAACTTCCTATCAAATGGCTTGATTGTAATCATGCATTTTCTTTCTGCTGACTAGATAGCATGCAACAAAAGCTTTTCACTGTACCTCATTACATGTGACAATAAATTAAACTGAACTCCACTGAACTGAACATATTGCAGGAGTCTCATCAGTATAACAACAGCAGTATGTTCATAAGGTGGCTCTCCTCGATCTTCTCTGGGGATATTAGAAATGGGTACGAATTGGTGGATACCAATGAGCGTTATTTAAATTCTGAACAATGAATAAATAAAACAAAACAGGATAAGGGATCTGAGGTTGATGCCTGGGTCTTGAGAGGTGGGTGCCATTAGGAGATGGGGGTTAAGAGATCTTGAGGAGAGGGAGTCCAAATCCATTGCTCTGCTTTAAAACATGATTTTGTACAAATGCCTGGTCGAGAAAGTCTGCTCTTATGAAATTCCAAATGCAAAATGATAACTCATTCCAGGAAGTAGAGACACAAGACACTGCAAATGCTGTAATCTTGAGCAAAACACAAATTGCTGGAAGAACTCGGAGGGTCAGGCAGCAGCTGTGGACAAACTCTCTGGCTGCTTTGCTCATTCCAGGAAGTGTGCTCATTCAAATATCCAGTGTGACATGAAAAATCGAGGAATTCTTGCTGTTCCATTTCCCTCCGGATGAAATCAACTTTCACAATGAAAGGTAGACACTTTTCAAGAGCTAGACTAACTCAGCAGGACAGACAGCATCTCAGGAGGGAAAGAATATGTGACGTTTCGGGTCGAGTCCCTTCTTCAGACTGAGAGTCAGGGGAGAGGGAAATGAGATATAGAAGAGTACAAAGAATATGTAAGTACAGTTACATATCTGCCTGCTATTGTTTAACCAGAGCCTCCACTAAATATATGGTTCAACTAAACTTACCATTTTATCTAAATATTTTCATTACAATATATTAATTAGATGAGAGGTTTAACCAAAAATATCACAATTTATTAATTTTATTTTTCTGTTTCAAACTTGGACAATTAAGTGCTGGAAACTGTTCACAGTGGTTTTTAATAAAGGTTCTGGAAGTTATACCTGACCCTGGAAAGGATTTGCGCAAAATCCTTGTTTAAAGATACTTTGATTTAGAATTGCAATTGTTTTCTCCCTCAAATCATATGAAGCACAGTGAAAAATGTGTGCTGCTGGAAATTCACAGGCTGCTTACTATTGGTAAAATTATGGGCCTTGCAAAAATGCTGACAAAATATTAATATTATAATGCAATGAAAAGATGGCTATATTATAAACAGATCAATGAGATCAATGATTAACATTGAGCAGTTGGCGGTCAAAGTACCTTGATGGATGAAAAAAAAATTGCATGAATGACTCCTCAATCTTATTTTTTTCATCAGCCATGTACATTACAGTCTATAGTGAATGTCAACCAACTTGCAATATTACCTAAGGGAAAAGTTGACACAACGTTTTATTGATCCCCTCAGTGAATGAAGTCAAACCCTAACATACCAATCCATTATCTCCTTCATTCAACCCTGTACAGTTGACTTGACAATTCCTTGGGCACAGCAGCACATTAACAATTGTATACCACAATGTACTTGGCTATCTCCACTTAATGAGATCTACAATTATCGTCATAACCTTTGATCATATTTTCAGTCAGATAATTATCCAGTTTTGGTGCATGTCTTTTTAGTTTTTTAGTGCAGAGATACAGCGCGGAAACAGGTACTTCGGCACACTGGGTCCACGCCGACCAGCGTTCCCCACATTATGCACCTAAGAGAGGGGGGTACAGGGAGTACATTGTATCCAGGCCCGGGGTCCAAAAGGGAGCCTGGGAGCCAAAGGAGGGGTGCCGGGAATTTCCTGAAATCTCAGAAAATGGTTGCAAATATTTTGTGAGGACTAGCATTCACATTTTGTGTGAGACTACATAGTTTTATATCTCGTAATTTGTAGAAATTATGATCCATAATATTATCTAGTGTTGGGAAATGTAGAGGTATAATGAATAATATTATTTGCTTTCATCATAGCATCACTGCATCTGTATGATTTCATGAGGATTTAATGGGGAAGTCATGGAGCCAGTCTGAGATGGGCCTGCTGCCCACATCGCTTATGTTCGATTTTTCCGGAATGTCGGCAAAGTATTGATGTACCCTTTAATGGGATATAATAATACCTACGTACGCATATTATGTCTAATTATGAAATACTACATTACATGCTTTTTTTAGATGAAATACTGCCTATAAACGCATTAAAGAAAAAAAAATGTTGCCTACGAGTCTCAATTCAAGAACAGTTGCCGAATATGCAATCAGCTGATGTGTGGCCACTCGTCTTAGCTGTCGCGCCATCCGGCACGTAAGTGGATATGGACCTCATGTAAATATTTAACCCAAAGAAATAGGCTAATATTTGCACGGCAGGGTAGCCCAGTGTGTGAAACCGAGGGATTTGGGGTTTTAGTAATGGCGTATCTGCATCTTGAGTAGGCTGTATGCTAGAAGAGGCCTACTTCAGAAAGTGTGTGTTTTACGTTTTGGTAGACAATGTTATAGCTGGATTAACTGTCCGCTTCAATGCTGTTAAGCAGTTGGCTTAAAAAAAAAAAATCTTGTGGAAATATCTCATCATGTCTGAAAGTGATGTGGAGAGAAAAGCTTTATCTTTATCAGAGCAATATCCTGATGACCTTTAAGAGTGATGATTTTGGAAAAGAAATGCAACATTTACCCTCGGTACATAAAGCAAATTTTGTAAATGCACAGTTATAGCCATTAGATCTGTTGAACTTGGTAACAGACTACAGACTTGGTGACCTGTTTCCAAATGTTTGTGTTAGCTTAAGAATACTATTAACAATTCCAGCAGCAGTAGCTTCTGCAGAGAGGTAATTTAGAAAACTCAAGCTGATTAAGAATTATTTAAGGTCTACAATCTCAGGAACGTCTTGTGGATTTGGCCAGGCTAAGTATTAAATCAAACATTGCCAGAACAATAAATTTTCATGCTGTGATTCGAAACAAATTCACAAAAATAGGCCAGGAAAGCTCCTTATTTAAAGTAAATACTAAGCCTATCTACCTTGTTTTACTTATTACAAATAATTATCTTTTGATGATTTGATCTGCATTGAAATATAAAAGGATGTTTCAAAATGAATTTTTTCTCCTTATCTGTATGCTAGCATAAACAAAGATGTTCAAAACAAATGTGCTTTCTTCTCTCTGATCCTTTTATTCTATTTATATTTATTTGTTATTTATCATGGAGGGAGTATAGAAGCATTAGGCCTCAAATGCAGAAAATTAACAGAGCGTTCCATTCCACCCCACTCTCATCTTCCATACCCTTTTGGGCCTCACAGGTTCATGGCATAAAACCATGGTGGATAAAAACAGGATGACTTATGGAGAAGGGAAGGGGGCCCGAAATAAAATTGGACCCATTGATAAAATTCCTCTTCCGCATATTAGCACTATCCTACACCTTTTAGGGCCAATTTTTACATATACTGAGTTTCTCCTCAATTAGCTCACTATCCAGCCAAGAAAATAAAAGTCTAATCTTTTGGCTTGGTTGCACTTCTATTTTTTTTAAAGCTTTCTTTCTTATCGGTATGTTCCAGCTGTCTTGTTTCATAAATAAGCGGCTCATGACCCTTTTCTGTTTTCTGTTTGGAGCAAAGAGTAGTCAACTCTATCAGGATCTTTGTAATGCTGAGCCTGTTCTGAAATGATCCTGGCTGTTCTTTAAACCTTTACCAATATATGTTCTTTTGAAGATAAGCTGCACAAAATGTCCTGATATTTTATTCGCGGTGATCTACAGTATGCAAGGTTAGAACAAATTAGTGTGAATTAAAGCAAACATCCTTAAGATGTAGCCTTCTACTTGCCTTGCAGTTAACACTCTGTCAATAAAGTCACGATTACCTTTCATTTTTTTGCCTTTGATAATGAAATTCTGTTACGGTACAGGTTTAGATATGTCAGTCGAAAAATATATTCAATTACATTTAATTATATTTTGGTTTTATCTGTTATTTCCTAATCATTTAACTGAACTGTGTCCATCTCTCCACCGATGTTTGATGATCTTGAATTGTTTTCATTGAAATTGAATCTTTGACAGAAATGAGATTCACTGTCTGAATGAAAATAATAAGCTTATCCCAGATCATGTTCCCATCAAATTTTAGATAATTGAAAGAATGTAAACACCTTAGTTTTGCAGCAAAAGAGAAAAACAAGTGCACCAATCAAAGCTGCATTTCCAGGGTAATGAATTCTCTTATTAATAATATCAATAATCATTTAACAAATCTTGTTCATTAGGAGAGTCATGGGCCATTAGTCTTTATTTCAAGGTCATCCCACTCCGAAGGTAAAGAAGACATTTTAAATAGTGTACTTGGCTGATAAATTGTGTCAATATAATATTATTGAATATTCCATCTTACCTGTTGATTTACTGGAAAATTTCTGTTTATCTTTTTAATCTGAGGGGAAAAAATGTTGAATTAAATGTATTGCTTTTTGAACTAGACTACATTTGCACAGAAACATATGCCAGACTATTAGAATAACAATAAATATACAAGTGAATGTTAAACTATTATTTTCTGTCTTGTAAAACTATAATAGCAGTTAATTAATTTGCCCATAACACACATTTAAAGGCTACAATTTGTTGGCATATCTTTAAAATGCATTATTGACAAAAGCATTGATATTTGGCATATTGCTATGACACAAGATGGCTACATTTGTTTAAAGCTGTCCACACCCATTTAGTTAACAATGTTTTGCACATCTTTAAGGGCAAATTATACCTGGGAGCACCCAAAAATGGAGGGTTGTCCAGAAAGTATTTTACATTCTTGGGTAGTGGCATTGAACTATCCTAACAAGTCCAAGGTTGCCCCAGATCCAGGGTCAATAGTATGCAGATCTCATAGTTTGTTTTCCCCTATATAAATAATTGAAAGTTACAATGCAGAACAAGGCTATTTGTCCCATCATGTCTAAATGGATTTTGGATTTATCCCAATTCCCAATCTTGATCGTACACTACAGGTAAACAGATCATCAAATGCTTAATCAGGTTTTTTTTTTAATGTGGTCAGTGTTTCTACCACCATCACCCTTTCAAGCGATAAGTTCCAGAACTCAACCACATGTTGAGTGATATATTTCTGTTGTTGCCACTCACCTCAAATTCTTCCATCCACTAATTACTGAAAGGCCACAAAGTGCTGGAGTATCTCAACAGGTAAGGCAGCACCTCTAGATAATATGGATAGGTGATGTTTCGGGTTGAGGCCCTTCTTCAGGGTCCCAACCCAAAATGTCACCTATCCTGCTCTCCAGAGATGCTGCCTGACCCACTTGTGTGTAAACCAGCATCTGCAGTTCCTTGTTTCTACACTGATTCTTACGAAGGAGATGGAACTATAAGTGGATTAAGTGTTATTAAAGTCTGAAGAAGGGCTCTGACCCAAAATATCATCTGTCCATTGTTCACCACAGATACTGCCTAACCAGCTGAGTTCTTCCAACACTTTGTTGTTTGCTCAAGATTCTAGCATCTGCAGTCTCTTGTGTTTCATCAGTATTAGTGACAATGGAAATGCCAATAATGCTGTTATTGATATGCCATTATCAATAATACTTAGGAAATTTAAGAGGCTGCAGATGTTAGAATATGTGTGGATTGCAATCTTGTGATACCTGATCCAAAACCCAGAACAAGAATCAATGGGCTATTGTAGGTGTGGCATCTGATCTAAAAAAGGTATTTTGGAGCTCTGATGTTTACCAATCTCCCTAGTATGCCTTTTCTCATCCTATGCCAATGCAAAGTTGAGATTATCTAAGAAACTTAAAAACCTCCGTCAATTATTTTAAATTGATTTGACAAATTCCACGTGGCATACCTATGAATTTTTCTGCACACCTTATATCTTCCCTCCTTCTTCAATCTCTTGCTAGGAACGATCACAATCACTGTCAGTCACCAGTGATTTTATTGCCAATATTTACATTCCTGCACTTTTGATACAATAAGGGACTATAAAACTAACGTTTTAGAAAGGACATATATTTGTTTTAAAAATTGAAATACTGCAATAAAATGATCCCTGGAAATAAAAGGTTTAAAAAAAATGGCATGTATTTTTTTTAAATAAATGATTTGTATTATCCACTTTGAACATCCTAATGCAAAACCAAGGAACTGATTGTAGACTTTGGAAGGAGTAGGAGGGGGACCCACAGCCCCATTTATATCAACGGGTCGATGGTTGAAAGGGTCAAGAGCTTCAAATTCCTGGGCGTGCACATCTCTGAAGATCTTTCCTGGTCCGAGAAGACTAATGCAATAATCAAGAAAGCTCATCAGCGCCTCTACTTCCTGAGAAGATTACGGAGAGTCGGTTTGTCAAGGAAGACTCTCTCTAACGTCTACAGGTGCACAGTAGAGAGCATGCTGACCGGTTGCATCATGGCTTGGTTCGGCAATTTGAGCGCCCTGGAGAGGAAAAGATTTATAAAAGTAGTAAACACTGCCCAGTCCATCATCGGCTCTGACCTTCCTTCCATCGAGGGAATTTATCGCAGTCGCTGCCTCAAAAAGGCTGGCAGTATCATCAAAGACCCACACCATCCTGGCCACACACTCATCTCCCTGCTACCTTCAGGTAGAAGGTACAGGAGCCTGAAGACTGCAACAACCAGGTTCAGGAACAGCTACTTCCCCGCAGTCATCAGGCTATTAAACCTGGCTCGGACAAAACTCTGATTATTAATAACCCATTTTCTGTTATTTGCACTTTATCAGTTTATTTATTCATGTGTGTATATATTTATATCATGGTATACGGACACACTTATCTGTTCTGTAGTAAATGCCTACTATGTTCTGTGTGCTGAAGCAAAGCAAGAATTTCATTGTCCTATACAGGGACACATGACAATAAACCCACGACCTTGAACTTGAACTTGAACTAATGCACATTCCAGATAGTCGAATAGCAGCTAAGCTAATCAAGGCCAACTACATCCCAGTCAATCCATCTTAACCCTATCCTGTCAGGCAGAAGATACAAAAGTTGAAAGCATATGTCCATGATTCAAAAACAGCTTCTCCCCTGGTTTTATCACATACTTGACCAGATGTGTAAGCTAAGGATGTATTCCCGATCTCCCAACCTACCTCATTGGGCCCCTTACATTTTTTATCTGCCCTTTCTCTGCAGTTTGTAAGCTACATTCTGCACTCGGTTTCCATTCCCTTTTTGCACTACCTGCTGTACTCATGTACATTATGATTACATGCATGTTACCCATGAAGATACATGGAAATCTAGATGCTGGTTTACAAGCTGAGACAGTGCTGGAGTAACTCAAATAGTCATGCAGCATCTCTGGAGAACATGGATAGGTGATGTTTTAGTTATGGGCCCTTCTTCAGTCAGACTTTAGTCGGAAGAGAAAGCTGGTGAAGGATGAGTGGATACAGGTGAGGGGAGGGGGTTGATTACAAAGGCCAGAGATGGGACCCCTCACATGTGTCCACCTATCACTTGCCATGTTCTGGAGTACACACACCTCTCTTCCAGCTTTCTTCCCTTATGACAATCAGTCTCAAGAAGGGTCCCAATCCAAATCGTCACCTATCCATGTTCTCCAGAGATGCCACCTGACCTGCTGAGTTACTTTGTGTCTTTTTATGTTACATATGTATGGTGCACATGTATGGTATGAGATCTGACAGGGGCACTATGAATGATGGCCAATAATTAGTTTAGTTTAGTTTATTATAGAGATAAAGTGTGTAAACAGGCCCCATGGCTCACCGAGTCCACGCCGACCTGTGATCACCCTCATACTAGTTCTACCCTACGCCCACCGAGTCCACGCCGACCTGTGATCAACCTCATACTAGTTTTATCCTACGCCCACCGAGTCCACGCCGACCAGTGATCATCCGTACACTAGTTCTATCCTACGCATTAGGGAAAATATACAAAAGCCAATTAACCTACAAACCTGCACATCTTTGGAATGTGGAAGGAAACCGGAGTACCTGGAGAAAACCCATGTGGTCACGGGGAGAACGTACAAACTCCATACAGATCGCACCCGTAGTCAGGATCAAACCTGCGTCTCTGGCTCTGTAAGGCAGCAACTCTACTGTTGTGTCACTGTGCTGCCCTCATATTGATTATTCAACTTTTAATTTAATATTAAAAGTTGGCAAGTAATCTTGCAGCTGCACAAAACATTGGTTAGCTCACACTTGGAGAATTGTGTGCTGTTCTTGTGGTCACACTATAGGAAAAATGTGGAGACGATGAAGAGGGTGTAGAGGGTGTTTGCCAGGATGTTGCTTCATTAGAGAATATTATATATAAGGAGAGGTTGTACAAATTTGGATTGAGTGTGACCCAATGCAAGTATATACAATTATAAGAGTCGTAGACAAGGTAGCAGGCCAGACTTTCTCCCAGAGTGGGAATGTCTAATACCTGAGGCTAAAGGTTCACGATGAAAGGGGAAGGTTTAAAGTAAAATTTTACACAGAATGGAAGGTATTTTGAAGGAGCTGCCAGGGGAGGTGGTAATAGCACATATGATATCAATTTAAGAGGCATTTATGAATAATTCAAGGATAAAGGAATATGGAACATGTGCAGGCAGATGAAATTAGTTAGACTGGCATTATAGTCAGCACATACATGGTGGGATGAAGGGCCTGGTCCTGTTTTGTATTGCCCTATGCCCTATGGTGTGTTTAATTGTGTTCAAATAACTGCAGTTACAATAAAAACTTTATATTTTGTTGTTTCTAACCCACAAGGAATTGATCAAAAATCATTAGTTTATTATAGAGATAAAAGTAAAGCTGAAGCTGCAGGGAATATCTGACTGAAGAACTTGTATAATATCAATTTCATAATAAAATGTTTATTTTCAGATTCTGATTTCATAGTACTTTCACCCAGTGGAAGCATTAATGATTCCCAAGCCACAGAACAGGTATGTTATGGAGGAATTACCGATGTAGCAACCAAATCTCCAGCCACAGAGAGCATTTATCATTGTGTTACAATGCACAACATTAATTCATGTTATATCCCAGTCCAATGTTATATCAGCAAAGGTTTAGCCTATTTAAGATAGTAGATCAAAGTTTGTCATTGTATCTTGGTACACATGACAATAAACCAATGCCAAAATCAATACCAAAACACAAACTAGACTGAGACTGTTCAACTTGACATGACTGGAGACATTTTAAGTGAAGTTGAATGGAGACCTTGCACATGCATATGAATATGATTGGAAACATTACATTGCAGATGAATGTGTGGATGGAAACAGAGGAAATTTTTCTTAAGTAATATTATTAGTTCATTTCATTGTAAGATACCTAATCTCCTTATTTTAGCTTTGCAACTATTATTGGGAATAATTCAGAACCAGATCTGTACCCCATAAGGTGGTTTTGTGGATATAATTACACGTGCAATTATATTAATTGAATTGTATAGTTTAAATGTTAAAATAACATGTAAATGTTCCCTATTGCTGTATCACCATGACTTATGGTAATTACAGCTAAAGCTTATGTTAAACCTCAATGTTATGTTAAAATCATATACATATCAATAATTCTTTAATTATTATTCTGCCAATGGCAAATGCAGAGCTTTTTTTTTCCAGAAGATTAAAAAATAACTCTCATGACTTAATAGACAAACAATGTAAGGCACAGATATTAAGTCACTAGCCTGTTGAAGTGAAGAGCAAAACTTCATATTTTTCCTTGTGCAAACACGAATACATACATTGTGCTTGGTAAGGTTGGATATATTAATTGCAAGTGCTTGCAGCCAATCTACGCAGTCTTCACCAGTGAGGCACTGAATAACACCGCTGCACACTCCATCCACAGCAATGACTTGAAATGCATTCTGCCTAAAAATATCACAAAAGGCATGAATAGAAAGAGTATCCAACATTATACTGCAACCATGTGAGAGGTGTAGAGACAAGGGCAATTTTTTGCTGAGAAGGACATATAATTCATGGTCTCCAAAGAACAGAGCTTGTGAGGTCTGGTTCTTGCCAGCCAAGGAGTGAGTGAGGTCTAGTATTACACACTGGTTCCAAATGAAGGAACTGGATGGACCTGTACAAGGCCCGTCCATGAAAATCATTTGGAAACCTTTACAGGTAGAAAGTCCCTACCCCCAGCACTGTCAAAACCAGCAAGATTTCTTAATGGTTCTAAATGACTTTAATATTCAGGAATATAAAAATAAAAAAATCCCTTTGAAGTTACTGAAAACATTTTAAAACAATAAGAAAGCTCTCCTGAACAATTGATCACCCGATACACGAGGGACAATTTACAGAAGACAATTAGCCTACAAACATGCGCATCTTTGGAATGTTGGAGGAAACCGGAGCATCAGGAGAAAACGCACAGGGAGGTTGCACAAACATCACACAGACAGCGTCCTTAGTCAGGATCGAACCTGGGGCTCTGGCGCTGTGAGGCAGCAGCTCTATTGCTGCAGTCACTACTGTGTTGCCAGTTACTTTACAAGCCGGCTAAATCTGAGCTGTTTCCGAAATGGGTGGACAAATTGAGTTTAGGAGCAAAGAGTGGTAAGGCCACACCTGCATTACTGTGTGCAATTTTGGTCTCCTAATTTGAGGAAGGACATTCTGGCTATTGAGGGAATGCAGCGTAGGTTCACCAGGTTAATTCCCGGGAAGGTGGGACTGATATATCATGAAAGAATGGATCGACTGGGCTTGAATTTACTGGAATTTAGAAGGATGGGAGGGAATCTTATAGAAACATATACAATTCTTAAGGGAATGGACAGGCCAGATGCAGGAAAAATGTTCCCGATGGTGGGGGAGTCCAGAACCAGGAGTCACAGTTGAAGAATAAGGAGTGGGCCATTTAGGGCAGAAATGAGGAAAATATAATTTAACCGGAGAGTTGTGAATCTGTGGAATTCTCTGCCACAGAAGGCAGTGGAGGCCAATTCACTGGATGTATTCAAAAGAGAGTTATATATAGCTAACGGAATCTAGGGATATGGAGAGAAAGCAGGAACTGGGTACTGATTTTGGATGATCAGCCATGATTATATTGAATGGTGGTGCTGGCTTGAAGGACCGAATGGCCTAATCCTGCACCTATTTTCTGTTTCTGTAATTAATTGGAGGACAAAGGATATGCTGATGTGAATTTCCTTTCTCCACCAGGGCTGGACATAGCTTACTTTCCTCACATGGGGTTGTGTTTTCAGTGGATAGCTCTTTCATTAACCCTAATGCTCCTGCTGTTCAAGACTGCCAGGGGAATGGTGGCAGTAGGACAATAGAAATACTAGCTCTGAAACCACTGGATGAAGGGAGGGAGGGAGTGAGCCTGTTAGAGCTTCCCCAGACCTCCTTCCAGAGAATGCCTTTTCTGGTGCTGCAGAGGGATTGCTACACCTTGGTGTATTGGCAATAAAGGGCTTCCTCTTAATGAAGGCCAAACTACAGTGCAGCCCAGGCCTATGAAAGTGGTTTGAGGTCAAATGTTATATTTGGAGAAAATATTTCCTTAAATATTTAAATATTAATCATTTTGTAATATTTTAATTCCACATGCAACATTTGCACATTAATTTGCTGCATGATTGTAAAATTTTAGACTGAAGATAGACACAAGGATTACATGAAAGTTAGAGAAAAAAAAATTAATGCCATTGGATTGTAAGCTGCCCAAGCTAAATAGGAGGTGCTGTTCCTCCAATTTGCGTATGGCCTCACTCTGACAATCTTGGGGGCCCAGGATAGAAAGGTCAGTATGGAAGTGGGAAGGGGAGTTAAAATGATTGGCAACTGGGAGATCGGGTAGGCCAGGGCGGACTGAGCGTTCATCGAATCGGTCGCCCAGAACTTAGCATAGGTTTTCAGTGAAATGTTATTTTAGACTATTACCTGGAAATATCAGTTCCTGGAATATGATGTGACAGACGAGAATGAAGGAGAGGAATTAACTGCAGATCACACCATCTCTTCTCCCACTTCTGACCTGAAGATGTCGGCCATGAAGAACATGACAATGAATCCTGAAAATTATTTGTCATATTAGACTTTCTAACTGAAAGACATTCTTAATAAGATTTGTATTTCCAGAATTCCGTGCTTTGCAAAAGATTGCCATTTTAATCGCACCTCAACATTTCTTTCATTTGAATATATATTGAAACAGTTTGTTGGAATGAATATTAAATCAAACACATCAAGGTTTCACATACGCAGTGTTTTTAATACTTTGACATGCTCAGTTAATCCTTTAACATATACTTTGACAAACTTTGACTTGGTTAGAATTAAATCATTGTTACATTCTAAAATTCATGTCATCCTAGGCTCTGTGAAATCAACACAAAAATCCCAGTGACAATTTGACGGCATGCAGCAGAAACCCTGAATGTTTGTTTTGTCGCTCTGATGTGAGAATCCTAGCAATTCATGATCTCCCAGTGCACAGACCAATAGATCAAATACGAGTTGTTTTATTTTCATTTCATTTCAGCCCATCACCGTAACTTATGAGATACAAGTGCACTTGTAAGACATCTGCCACCAAGCTATACAGACATTGAAATTGATTAAATAGCACCATGTTAGCTATTCTGTTCTAGGTGTGGACACCTACAGTATATATCGGCGATATCTCCCAGTTCCCACCCACTCCCCTTCCCATTCCCACACTGACCTATCTGTCCAGGGCCTCCTCCACTGTCACAGTGAGGAAAAACGCAAATCAGAGGAACAGCTTTTTCGCTTGTGCAGCTTACACCCCAGCGGTATAAATATTGATTTCCCTAACTTCAAGTAACGCATGCATTCCCTCTCTCTTCGTCCCTCCCCCACCCTAGTTGTCCTACCAGTTTCACTGTCATCCTACTTGGTTTCACTCGTTAGTTTCACCTTCTCCACTGACAACAATGGACCATTGTGGGCTCCACCTTTCCTAAATCATCGTTTCTGGGGTTGATTTGTCCTTTTGCATATCCTTTATTCATTTGTTCTTTGTACCTCTTCATATCTCCAATTTCCCTCTCCCCTGACTCTCAGTCTGAAGGGTCTTGACCCGAAATGTCACCTATTCCTTTTCTCCAGAAATGCTGTCTTTTCTGTTGTTACTCCAGCATTGTCTATCTTCAGTGCAAACCAGCATCTGCAGTTCCTTCCTACACACCATGTTAGCTAAAGCAACTGTGTGTGGCATTGAAGGTACACAAAATTGCTGGGGAAACTCAGCGGGTGCAGCAGCATCTATGGAGCTAAGGAAATAGGCGACGTTTCGGGCCGAAACCCTTCTTCAGACTCTCAGTCTGAAGGGTCTTGTGTGTGTGGCATTTATGAGTTCCAGAAAGCCAGGACCTCAGTCATCCCTAATGCACGGCTTCTGTGAATTCCTAATGCATTGCCTCATGATTCTCACTCCAAGACCCTGTACAACTGCAGTAGAACCTCCCTGCTCCTATACGCAAATCCTTTTGCTATGAATGCTAACATACCATTCGCTTTCTTCACTGCCTGCTGCACCTGCATGCCTACTTTTAATGACTGGTGTACCATGACACCCAGGTCTCGTTGCATCTCCCCTTTTCCTAATCGACACCTTGTGCTAATCCTTTAATGTTTTCCTCTATTCACCTGGTAATCTCTTTCTCTGACTGAGAGTATAGAATGGTTGTTTCATGGATGCAGATTTTATAGCCCAACATTGTTAACTGAGTAAGAGGTTCCCGGAGGTTTTTGTCAGTCTCCCTACCTGCTTCCACTACCTGCAACCTCCGGCAACCACCTGCAACCTCCGGGAACCACACGGAAACCTTGGGTGGGGCTCAAAGTCTCCAGAGGTTTCCGTTCAGGTTTCCTAAGTGGAACAGGGGCAGAAGACTCCAGTATAGAGATATGTTGTTAGTGGTGTTCTGCTCCTTACTGTGAACTAGGAGGATTTTGAAAAGGTGGTATATTTCCAAAATGTTTAGGTGCTTGCTGTAGTTAAGTCCAGGACTCAGAGGTATCTACGGGCACAGTGATCACTGCTGCTTGTAGACTATGAGTTTTATGCCAAGTCTCTGGTCTTAAAAGTCAAGCACCATTTCCATGAATTGACCAAAGGCTGTGGTGGTGCATTGAAGGAAACAATGAATTTGATTATCAATGTCTGTCCTTGCTGAGATGCGACTGCTGAGAAACAAGATGTGCTCCATGAACCTTTAATATGTGCTGGCTGCACGATGCAGCAGGACCAGGCTTGTAAAGTACCTTTGTCTTGCAGATGTTAAGTGCAAGGCCTGTTCTCTTCTATGCTTATGTTAAACTGTCGACATAGAATTTATTTTGGAGCACGGTCTCTGAGCAAAATGCAACTCAGGTGCTGAGGTTTAAGTAACATGATTTACCCCGATGTATACCCCTGTGAAACCTTGCAGATGCTTATAAGTCATGGGAGCAGAATTTTTAACATAAAACACCAAGGCAAGAAGGCAACTGACTGGCTGTGCTCCTTCCTCTCCATGTGTTTCCGCTGCTTGAAGTAGCCAAAGATCTGGCGCCGTGCCAAGGTGATCGCTCTGCCGAAGCCAAACAAGCCTAGCGTTGACCCCAAGGGATACCGACCCATCTCACTGCTGTGTGTTCCATACAAGCTCCTGGAACGTCTCCTCCATACACGTCTCAATCCAGTGATTGACTCCCAGCTGCCTAAAGAACAGGCTGGTTTCCAAAACAGCAGGTCAACGGCGGACCACATGACCCTCCTGTGCCAAGACATAGAGGACAGCTTCCAGGCAGGGGAGAAGGCTGGCGCTGTCTTCTTGGACCTCACAGCTGCATATGATACTGTCTGGCTGCGTAGACTACACATGAAGCTTCTGGAAACCATCCCAGACAAGCACATGGTGAGCTTCATCATGGAGATGCTGAGCAACCGCAGCTTCAGGCTACACCCCAGCAATGGGCAATGCAACAGGGTGAGAAGAATGGCGTCCCACAGGGCTCAGTGCTGGCACCAATGCAACATCTACATCCATGAACTGCCTGCAACCCAGTCAAAGAAGTATGGCTATGCTGATGACATGGCCATCCTACTCAGTAAGCCATCCTGGGAAGCAGCAGAAGAGGGCCTCACTGAAGACATGAACATCCTGTCTTCACACCTGAGGAACTGGCGCCTTAAGCTCAGTATGGGTAAGACAACATCTTCAATGTTCCACCTCAACAACAGGGAAGCGACCCGCGAGATGAACGTCATGGTGGATAATGCCCGGTTATGGTCCCAGCCCGTCCCCTCGTACCTCAGTGTGAAACTCGACAGAACGTTGTCATTCAAACAACACCTGGAAGGTGCCAAGGCAAAGACAAGCGCCCGTGCCGCACTGATACGCCGCCTAGCCGACACCACATTTGGAGCCACAACAAAGACACTGCGCATGTCCACAGTGGCCCTGGTGTTCTCAGCTGCCGAGTATTGCGCCCTGGTTTGGTGCCGTAGCCCTCACACCAAGAAGCTGAATGCTGCCCTCAACAGTGCCCTGCGGACTGTCTCCGGATGACTACGAGCCACCCCAGTAAACCAACTGCCTGACTTCACGGGCATCGCCCCAGCCAACATCAGACGAGAAGCAGCCACGCTGGCCCTCTCACGAAAGGCACAGACCAGTGAATCCCACCTCCTCCATCAGATCGCCACAGAGACACCATAATGTGTGCGCCTCAAGTCACAGCGCCCCTTTGCCACGCAAGCCCAAGAGCTGCTCTGCACAACACCGGCTGACGATTCCAAGGTCGCCTGGGTCAAGATGAGATGGAGAGGCCAGTGGAAATCATCGGAACCATCTAGGCTACTCCATTACATTGATGACCCCATGGACATCCCTGGACAGGACCTGCCCCGAAAGCAGTGGACAACCCTCAAATGCCTGAGGATAGGCGTCGGACGCTATGGAGTAGAGATGAAGAGGTTGGGCCTCATGGACAGCGCCTCCTGCGAGTGTGGAGACCCAACACAGACATTGGAGCACATAGTCACCAGTTGCCCCAAACACCGGCCACCGAATGGTGAACGAGGTCTGATTGACCTGGACGATGACACGTTGGCCTGGGTCGTCTCAACGGAGCTGCAGGTCTAAAAGACATACGATAGAAGAAGAAGGAGCAGAAGTAAGCCAGTCAGGCCATCGAATCTACTGCACTATTCAATCATGGCTGATTTATCTTTCCCTCTAAATCTCATCCTGCCTTCTCCCTGTAATTTTTGACACCCTTGCTAATCAGGAACCTGTCAATGTCTACTTTTAAAATATCCAATGACTTGGATAGACCTCCACATCCATCCATGGCAATTAATCCTCTGATTTACCATCTTCTGACATAAAATTCCTCATCGTCTCCTTTCTTTTATTCTGAGGCTGTGCCTTCTGATCCTCACACAAGTAGAAGCATTCTCCCCACTTCCACTCTATCAAGGTCTTTCACTTTCTACATCTTCTTCATAACTAAAATTTGTATCATCAGGAAAATTTGAAATATTACAGTATCTAAATTGTGGATATAGATTGTAAGCAGCACTGATTCTTAGACCATCTCACTAGGACAACATCTCAACTAAAAAACAACTAAAAAAATAACCAAACCTGTTTTTTCTCTCAGTTTCTATCTGTTAACCTACTCTAAAACCATCCCAGTTTACCTTCTCTAATCTCAAGTGCTCTTTTTTTTTAGTAACCCCATTCATGGAAGAACCATTTTGGGTGTCAGGAAGTGAATTAACTACCAACATTCTCTTTGTCTGTGAACCTATGAACGATTACATTTCTGTAATACAGTTCAAAGCAATAAACGTATTAGGAGCAAAAAACAGACTCTTGGAGGAAGTCAATGAATCAGGCATATCAGTAGAGGGAAATAAACAGTAGTGGGGAGATAACTGGCAGTAAGAAGTAAAGGGAAGTGCTATGGCAATGGGTGGATCCAAGTGGATGGATTGTTTGGTAGGTGAACCAATAAATGTCTCCAATGAATGTGTTCTGTATTCATTGTGCTGTGTCTTCTACCTGATGTTTTATCCATTAAAAATTTCAACTTCAATTAACACAATTACTGATTACTGCTAAAAAGGACTTAGAATAAATTATCCTGCAGAAATAAAAAATAAGTTACCTCATCTTCCAAACTATCTTGCTCTGCACAATGTATCTGTGGAATTCTTTGCATTATAATTAACTTTAACCTCTGACATTATATTTAAGGCAAAGATAGATAGATTTGTGATTAGCACGGGTGTCAGAGGTTATGGGGGAAGGCAGGAGAATGGGGTAAGGTGGGAGAGATAGATCAGCCATGATTGAATGGTGGAGTAGACTCGATGGGCTGAATGGCCTAATTCTACTCCTATCACATGATCTTATGATGATATGATTTAAGGCAAGACAACGCAATGTAGTGCTGTTTGTTAACTGTGACATGGAGTAAGTTGGCTTTATAAATAACAGGTATGGAAACAGCTCTTGAACATGTTAAAGGATAAGTCAAGGTCTTTTCCACCATAAATTATCTCAAACATCTCAATTATCTGGAATGTCTAAGCAAGTGGTACACTAATGATGAAAGTGGTCAGGAATTCACTTGCAAAGTCTACAAAATATTTCGAACAAGCAGAAGAAGATTCCAATTATGTCTTCAATTTAGCATATTTAACACTCTAGTTTTATTTTATTGCTATTGCTCACACCTTTTTTCCTGCAATAATTTGTCATATACCTGAGTTCAAGTAATATTCCATTTTATGACACATTCAACCATATGCATCATTTTTCCAGAAATTCTACTTGTCTAACCCAACAAAAATAGCTTCAAGATCAGCATAATTTCAAAACACAAGAATCATAAATTTAAATTCCAATGCCTTTTCCCCATTCTCTCACCATTATTTTGCCAACATTTCAAATAAGCGGCTGGGAATTTTCATAATCTCTTCCGTATTTCCTCATTCCTCATTGAAACTCTGATATGTATCCAATTAGTGTTTCTAATTGCCAAATATTCTTGGAAGGATTGGGAGGAAGAATGTGTTTCAATTGTCTGTCTCTATTTTCCCCTGCCACTATTTCTGTGAATATAAATATGAATACAGGGTGTGGAACACCACTCTGTATTCAAAACGACATTCAGCTAAAAATAGCAAAGAGAGGAAAATGACCAGGGGGGAAGCTACAATATAAAGTTTAAAGTTAAACTGTGTCTTACTGTATTGTTAGGGTGATAGTTAAGATGTAATCCACTGTCGCAAAGTGGAGAAGATGTGCCACTGCTCTGATCACTGGGGAGACCTGAAGGCAAATAGAAAATATATCTATATTAAATAGGAAGTATACATGGCCAAAATAAGTACATTGTTACTTGTGGATAGTAATATGCTTAACAGTATTTCTAGAAGAACTAAAAACTGAAAAATTTTCCCCAGTCTTAACCAAATTGATCTCCCGGTGGCCCAGCACTTCAATTCCCCCTCCCATCCCCAATCTGAGCTTTCTGTCCTGGGCCACCTCCATTGTCAGAGTGAGGCACAACGCAAATTGCAGGAACAGCACCTCATATTTCGCTTGGGTAGTTTACACCCCAGCAGTATGAACGTTGACTTCTCTAATTTCAGATGGCCCTTGCTCTCTCTTTTTTTTTTTTTTTTTTTTTTTTTTTTAAATTCCAAGACTTTATTCAACACATCAAATAATACAACAGATCACGTCATATACAAAACGAAATTACATTATACCAAGTGTCATTATAGTACAACATTACAATCATTATTCACAATGCTCTCAACCCCACGCGGTGACCAGCGCCCACGGAATACCTCCAAAGTCCCCGTGAACACCGCATGTTCCCTCTCCAGGGACACACGTGCACGGACGTAGGCCCGAAAGAGGGGCAAGCAGCCGACCCTTGCCTGACCATCCATCGCCTGCTGCCTGGACCCGCGTATGGCCATCTTGGCCAGGCCCAGGAGTAGACCGACAGGTAGGCCCCACCCTCCCACTTGGCTCTCCCCACAACCTGCCTTGTGTCCAAACACAAGAATCGTAGGACTAAAATGTAACCAGAACTTTAGGAACAACCCCTTCAGATATTGATACAGGGGCAGTAGCCTCTCACACTCCATATAAATGTGGAACACGGTCTCTTCCTCGCCACAGAAAATACAGGCAGCGGACGAGTCCGTGAACCGACTCAAAAGTTTGTTACATGCCACCGCTCCGTGCAGCACTCTCCACCCCAGGTCCCCAATGTAAAGGGGGACAACTCCCGTGAAGAGGGACCCCCACTGGGGACCTTCCCCGCCTTCAGGTGGTAACACCGTCCGCCATGGTGTGTCGGGACGGGAGACGAAGGCAAAGAGGTGCAGAATGTGCAGGAACATTCTATACAGTGAGCGTCTCTTCGCGTCACGAAACGGCACGCTAATCATCTCCGAAAGGCGGCTCAGGTTGTGTGGAGCCGGTGCCCAAGATATGTCCCGGAACCGAGGCCTGATGAGCAGATCTGACGGAACGGGTAAGAGCTCATTCAAAATCACTCTAGGCTCGCGCCTCTCCTCGACACCCGCCATGATTTGGTGAGGACCGGCCACTCCCGCAGCCGCAACATCCCCCTCCCCTCGTGGAGCAACAATCTGGCTGAAAACAACCAGATTCCTCACTCTTAACACATCCCGGTAGAAAACAGGCAAGCCCCTTAGGGCGGGTCGACTGATGCCCGCCTCCGGGAGCCGCGAGACCCCCCTTAGACAACGACCCCGTCGGAAAAAATACGTGGCCAAAACGTGCCATCTGGGTGGGTTCTCTATATACATATACCTCCTCAGAGTCCTGAGGCGGAGAGCCGCCACCTGGGTACGCACGCATACCAAGGACTGGCCACCCTCCTCTAACGGGAGACTCAGGACCGCTGCGGAAACCCAGTGCTTCCTATTTCCCCAAAAGAAATCCACCAGCTTCTTCTGTAAAGCATTTACAAAAATGGAAGGCGGGACAAGAGTAGCCAGCCGGTACCATAACATGGAGGCCACCAGCTGGTTTATGACCAACACCCTCCCCTGAAAAGAAAGAACTCCAAGCAGGCCTGACCAGCGCCCCAGCCTGGCAACCACTTTCGTCTCCAACTCCTGCCAGTTTGCCGGCCAAGCATCCTCAGTGGGACTCAGGTACACCCCCAGATAGAGGAGGTGCGTGGTGCCACTGACCCACTAAAAGTCCAGAGCACTTGCTCCAATTAATCCTGGCAGAAGATGCAGCCGAGAATATCTTCTGGCAATCACGCATCCTCCGCAGGTCACCAGGATCGGTGAACATGAGGAGTACATCATCGGCATATGCCGAAAGAACTAACTCCACCCCCGGGCCCGGTAGGGCCAGGCCTGTCAACCTCCTCCGAAGAAGACACAGGAACGGCTCCACACAGACCGCGTACAACTGACCTGACATGGGGCACCCCTGACGGACCCCCCTCCCAAAATGAAAGGGAGCCAACAACGCACCATTAACCTTCACAAGGCACTCCACTGCAGCATACAAGAGGCGGACCCGGGCCACAAAATGCGGTCCAAATCCGAACGCTTGCAACGTTCCGAAAAGGTATTCATGCTCTACCCTATCAAAAGCCTTCTCCTGATCAAGAGACAGAAAAGCAGCTGACTGACCAGTACCCTGTGCTAGATGAATCAGGTCCCTAACCAGGTGGATGTTATCCTGAATGGACCGACCAGGGACTGTGTAGAACTGGTCATAGTGAATCAACTGAGACAGCACGGAGCCCAGGCGATTTGCCATCGCCCGTGCAAAAACTTTATACTCTGTGCATAGGAGAGAGACCGGGCGCCAGTTTTTCAACAGGCGGAGTTCCCCCTTCTTGGGCAGCAGGACAACAACTGCTCTATGCCACGAGAGGGGCATCTCCCCGGTCGCCAGGCTCTCCCCCAGAACCAACATGTAATCACCCCCCAGGATACCCCAGAAAGCTCTTACAAACTCTACCGTCAGCCCATCCAGCCCGGGGGACTTACCTCTCCTGAGCTGATGCAATGCACGAGTCAACTCCTCCAAAGATAAAGGGCCATCAAGAAGATCGGCCACCTCCCTATCTATAATCGGTAGACTCTCCCACAGGTCCTGCTGAGCTTCCCCACTGAATCCACCTGCGGAGAACAGGGATCCATAAAAGGACCTGACCAAGGCACTAATCCTCTCTGGATCTGTGACAGAGGAGCCATCATCTGCGAGCAGCTCAACAAGCTGCTTACGGGCTCCCCGCCCCTTCTCCAGAGAGAAAAAGAAAGGCGAAGCTCGATCCAGATCGTGCAGCATCTGGACCCGCGCCCTCACGTAAGCACCTCGGGACCGCTCAAGTTGCAGGTTCCTCAAGGCTTCCTTCTTCTCCTGAAACACACCCCATTCGCAAGAGTCACCTCCAACCTGACCCAGGCGAGACTCTGCATCCATCAGCTCCCTCTCAAGCCTCTCGACCGCAGAGTACCGCCGCCCGGTCGACCCCCACATGTATTCCTTACAAAAAATACGGATGTGAGCTTTCCCCACATCCCACCACTGCCTAAGGGAAGAGAAGCACCTCTGCCTCTCTCTACACCTCACCCAAAACCGACTGAATGACTCCCGGAAACACCGATCCTCCAGCAGCCGGTTATTAAAGTGCCAGTACGCAGACCCGGCCCAAGCGCGCGCTGGATTAAAATCCACACGCACCAGACAGTGGTCCGAGCATGGCACCAGCTGCATTGAGGCCGCTGAGACACGGGAAACAAATGCTTGGTCTTCCCCCAAGGAAGACACACTCTCCCCTATCAATAGTGCTCAACAGAGCACTCACCTCCTGAAGTAGGCCGGCCTGCATCGTGCCGGAGCTTGGGGCATACACGTTAATGAAATGTAACGGCATGCCATCCAGGCTCACGGCCAGATGGAGCAAACGTCCTGGCACAACTTCTTGCACTTTTATAACATTGGGCAAGAAATTCTGAGCCAACAGAAAGGCTACCCCACTCGAATTTGAGCTAAGATGACTCATATAGACCTCACCTTCCCACTCCAATCTGCAGGTGGGTTCATCACTGACAACAGTATGCGTCTCCTGCAGAAAACACACTGCAAATTTCCCCTCCCTAAGGACCGATAAAAGCTGGAATCTGCGAAAACTTGCTCTACTCCCGTTTAAGTTTAATGTAGCTAACGTGAATGCACTGGCACACTAAATTGAAACCCTCACACTTCTCCTCGTGGGCTCTGTAGCCCTCTCTCTTAGGAATTCCAAAAAGTCCCTAAGCTGGCACTGCTCAGAGTCAGGATGATCACTATCCTTGGTGGCAAGGATAGCCTCGAGAGTTTTAACTAAGACCGGCAGATCAGCCCACCGTTACTTAGCAGCATCAATCTTTGTCCTGCTGGTACGGCTTGTTTTTAGAAACTCCCGCACCTCACAGATAACAATTGCATGAGACTCGACCTTGGATCCTGGGCTATCGGCCAAGTTACTCGCACCTGACACAACACGCTCAGCATCACCAAGGTCATTTTCAGAAGTCGAAAGACCAGAGCTATCTGGAATTTCACTAACCCCTCCACACAACATGGCCCCATCACTCTCCCCCTCCTCCGACATGACACCACCCCCAGGATCAATGCCGGGGAAGGATCCCGAAGCCCCTATCCGCATCATGCAGCCCACTGACTGGCTGGGCTCCTGCGCTCTGTCCTCACCCTCCACATCTGGGCCTGGGGAAGAAAAAACAAGAGGCACCACCAGGGTCTGTGGTAAACTGGCACCCCCAGAATCTGAAAGAGGATCGCTGCCTGAAATAGCTCCGACCTCCACAGCACCTAAAGCACCCCCTCCACTGGCAACACCCAGAGGCTCTCCACTTGCTTTTTTACTCTCCCCTGCCAACTCAGCCGGCAGTACAATACACACCTCAGCACCTCCATTGGCTCTAATATTGAGCACAGATTGGTACACCATTCCCCCCGACCCCGCCCCCCCCCCTCGGGCTGACTCTGTTCATCCCCCGTCTCAGGGTCCACACTACCAGGGGAGCTTACCCCACCCTCCAGCGTGCCAACACCCTCAGTAGGCCTCTGAAATGAGGGGACCTCCTCTGACCCAGAGGACACACCCCCAGGGGAGCTAAGCTCAACACGCGATGAGATAACTCCCTCGGAGGGCCCCTGAGACGAAAGGACATCCCCCTGCCCAGAGGACACAGCTCCAGAGGGGTCTACCCTATCACCTGATCTCGTGGTACCCTCGGGAGATCCCTGAAGTGGAGGCTCAACCTCCAACCCAGAAGACATCATTTCCTGACCTCCAACCACATCGGTGGTGGAAGGTCTGGAAAAATACACCCCCCTAACTTTGGACCCACGTCCTTGCTCTTCCTCGCCAGGCCCAATCCTCCTTTTTGTCCCACTAGCATGCGGCGGTGTGGTGACCTCCATAAGGAAAGGGTCTTCCTCCTCCACACTACCCCCAGCCACTTTACCACCCGCACGTGTTACTTTCCCTACCCCCGTCAGAGCCACCTCAGCTCCTTGCTGGGCCACGGCAGTTGCACTCTGGACCTCACTGGAGCTGACAGGCGCCCCTTGGGTGATCTCCGCACTCGGCAGTTGCACACCCGCCTGCTTTTGACTCGCTTGGGTGATCTTTTTCTGCTTTTTCTTCTTCTTCTTCTGCTGCTCCCATTTCTCTCCACCCTCCCCCTGTGCCTCACCCCCACAGCCACCCCCACAGGTTCAGGATGTAGGGGGCGGGGGCCCTCGCTGCCCCGGGTCCCCAAGGCGGAACTTGCAGACCCAGAAGGGCTATCTCTGCCGCCCCGGATCACCGAGGCAGAGCCGGCAGCCCCAGCCAGGTCAGCGATTCCACCCCGCCCCACCGAGGCATGACGAGCAACCCCTGATGGGCCAGCAGTGTATTCCTGGGCCGCTGCGCTAGAAGTTCTAGCAGCGACCCCGTGATTAGGACATTCCCTACGGAGATGTCCATAACCACCGCACGCATGACACCGTGCCTTTCCCCAACTCCAACGCACGGTTCTAGGGAGACCCCTACACTCCACCTCGGAACTCCCCTCATCGCCTTCCCCCTCCCCCACCTTCACAAACACCCTCCTCTTGAAACTGAGAATCCCTTTTTCCACCGGGTCCCCCCCAGGGTGCATGAGCCTAAAGCACTTAGACCGCACCTCCCCAATCTGAGACAGATACGGAATGAGTGTCGCATCCGGATACATGTAGGGCAACTCTGCAGGAGAACCGGTCTCACCCTGGACACCCATGGGTCCACCTGTATATAGACCCCCCCCCCACCCCCACTGAAATCCCCCTCTCCAACACTGTGGCCACATCCTCCCGGGTCTTCAATATCATCTCAACCTTTCCCCTCTCGAGCTCGGAAGAGACAATAGCCCCCCTCCCAAGAAGGGCATTCATAGCCTTCGTAATTACTCCCCTGGACATCTGGGGCCCAGTTTGAACCGAGATACCAAAACTGTCCCAGTCCAAGTCAACATGAGGCTCATATTCAGATGGCCTCGCTTCCGCTGCTGATGTCACTGCTGCGTAGCTCCTCTCCTTCGGCCGAGCCCCCGCCATCGCCATCCGGACAGAGGCACAAACCAGCTCCCGGTGCCCCAGCAGCTCAGCAAATTAATTCCCAGGGACAGTCACAGTCCAAAGCAATCCTCAAAAAGCAAAGTCCTCCAGCTGAAGAAGGAAAATTCCCAAGCTCATCCACATCAGAAAGCAGCTCACCCTGTCTTGCCGAACGCAAAAGCACCTTCTTCACATTAAGCCAGGCAGCCGCACTGTGCAAAATGACTTTAGGGCAGAGAAACAGTGCCAAAACACGATAAAGGCACCGAAAAACTTCAAACCCTTGATATCCAGGCACTCTTGGCAGTCCGCCAATGACAGCCGCTCCCCGCTCCCTCGACAATGTAGAGAAGTCTCAGGGATTTTCAGACTTATGGAGGCATTTTTAAAGCAATGGGAAGTTTCAACAGTCCAACAATAAGTTAAACTATGAAGCCCCTCTGCCTCTGTTCCTTTCCCATCGACAGAATCCTTGAAAGGCCGCTTAGATATCTCTCTCTCTCTCTCTCCTCTC